>NW_028301536.1:8575000-8625000 GCF_042242905.1 Orbicella faveolata | reverse complement strand
TTAGGAGGACACAAGAGACAATGGTCATAATTACGAACATTGGACACGTGCCAACAGCTCAGGCAGTGCTGGCATCAGATTAATAATGTAATGCACCTACCGAATATTCAGTCATCATTCATACACTGCTGGTTTCGTACAAAACAAGGGCTCAACGTGTATTGAATATACATACCAGTCAGGTGTGTAATAAAGTCAGTATTTTAAGGTGTATTTTTTTATTTGCACCAGTTAACAACTGTATATTTCCCACAAGCCGAATATAAATGCAATTAAAGTTCTTTTAAAAGACGAAGTCCTTGTACATACAACTATACTGACCAATGTCTTGCCTGTCAAACGTACATATCCATGTCAATTTTTATTTCTTTAATTTAATACAGTTTACACTCAGTTGTAGTTTTACTTTCTTGGTTAGTGTGCAACTTTTATTACATCAGCGAATTGATGTCACGTGCTTTCCAGAAGTCATCTTTGTTTCCTGAAAAAGATAAATCTTTAATTTCTTCATTTTTCATATTCACGGACTTATCGATCGTTTTACCTTGCCTTTAGTTCACTTACAAAAGGTTTTGCTTCAAAGGCAAAAAAAAAACTCGGAAGATAAAACTACTTTTGGAGCAACATGAAAGTAGATTTTGAAACGCCACTTCACTGAGAAAATAATTGTTTTTTATGACCTATAAAAGGTGTAGCGACATTGGGTAACACAGGTAACACAGTTTTGCGAGTTTCCCTGCATTCTATCCTTTGTTCCAATCCTTTGTCCAATGTACAACGTAAAAACTTCAAACAGTTCGCTCTCTCGTTAACCGATGCACTATTTGATAGAAGGTAAACAATGTTGACACTAACGGAGAGGAGTTCATTCGAAAGCTATTAAATGAGCTTACCTCGGGTGCTACCTGAGGTGTTACCCCAGCTGTTACCCGGAATGCCTCCCCATGTGTCAGCCTGGGTGTCTTCCCGGGTGCTACCTGAGGTGTTACCCCAGGTGTTATCCGCAACGCTCCCCCGGGTGTCAACCTGGGTGTTTTCTCGGGTGCTATCTGAGGTGTTATCCCAGAATGTTACCAAGAATGTTACCCCGGGTGTCAGCCTGGGTGTTTTCCCGGGTGCTACCTGAGGTGTTACCCCAGGTGTTATCCGCAATGCTCCCCCGGGTGTCAACCTGGGTGTTTTCTCGGGTGCTATCTGAGGTGTTATCCCAGAATGTTACCAAGAATGTTACCCCGGGTGTCAGCATGGGTGTTTTCCCGGGTGCTACCTGAGGTGTTACCCCAGGTGTTACCCAGAATGTTACCCCGGGTGTCAGCCTGAGTGTTTTCCCGGGAGCTACCTGAGGTAGCACTCCGAATGCCAAAGGCTTTTCACTAGTATTTTCTTGCTGGTGCAGGCTATCTTTAGTTTACGAAAGCTTACCATTTTTGAAGGATTCTAAATTTTTGTTACGGAGAAAAGGGCGCAAAAAGCTATAACAATCGAAGTATTATAAGACCACAAAAATACAGGCTCTGTCTTCACATCCGCTTAAGTTGTGTACATAGCTTCCACGATCATTCATGTCTTAAATTCTTCTAAGAACAACTGGTAAAGATGGAAAAACTCTTATATTCACCTTGTCAAACATGGCTTGCTCGGTAGTTTTTCTTTGTAGTGTTTCCATTTCCTCAGTCATAAAACGCACCTTGTTTTTACATTTCTGAATTGCTTTTTCCTGTTCAGCTTGTTTACTGAGCACACCTTGAGCTGATCTGTACATCTCAACCAAGAAATCTTTTTTTCTCTCTTTCTTGGAATCATGTAATAGATGTGGATCTTTAGATAAGTTTTCAACTTGTCCTATAGGCATAGTTATAGACATTACAAAAAAAATATTTTCACAATGACACCTTGAAGAACAACACGCTATTTGAGTGGTGATGGTTATCTAGGCAGGAGTTCTGGACAGCGGTATTTAATTTCACTAGAAACATGCATGTAACCAAGGATTTTAAGAAATGAATCTTCATAGCCCATTTCCCAGTTGACTTGAACCTCTCTATGAAAGCGAGGCCTGGCACACAACCATTCATATGAAAACGAGTTTAATTTGCATGTGAATGAAGTCTCATTTTCATATGAAAGGATGTATACCAAGACTTGCTTTGAGAAATTCGGAAATGGCGTATTTAGACAAACAAATTATACTCATTAAATTGTCATCACATACCTTTCTTAAAGTATACTATTGTTTTTATTTACAGACAGTGTAAACCAGGCATATTTGTACTATAATGATTTTAAACGTTCCATCGAAGACCTGTATCTGAGTAGTAACGTGAGCTCAATTCTTATACTTACTAGTTTGCTCTGCCAACTGACTTGCTTTAGTCCAGGGCTTTGCTAATTTGGGAATTTCACTAAACTAAAATAGCACAGATTCCATGATTAGGACAGGTTGCAGTAATGAATAATGTGGTTATTAAAAAATAGAGGATATTACTTGGCTGCGCGGAGATACGAAATTTCTTTTCACGAGAATATTTCACGAGTTAGCCCAGCGAGCGAGTGAAATATTTTTCAACACTACAAAAGAAATTTCGTATCTCCAAGTGGCCATGTAACGTTCTATTTATTATATAAACACCAATGAAATCCAAAACCATTTAACTTTCTTCCTTCATGTATCAAGAGGAACTAATTAACTTGCTGTTTCTTAGGCCCAGTTCATACGCCGCATTTCTGCCGTGTCGAATTCAATTCAGTTAAGTGCGGCAGAAATGCGACTGTGGATTCATACGTCGCACTTGTGCCGCACTTAATTCAGAATTTATACAGTCGGGTATGTCGGCCAGCGGAAACGTAGAGTATTCAATATGGCGGACGAAAATACTGAGCGACGAAGGACTTTAATTTTGCGAAAAATTGTCCGCCAATGGAACGACAAGGAGAAGGTTAACAACGAAGGAGTGTGTGTTGCAATATGTTCAGGTTGCATTGGGTCGAGAATGGCCAAGTTTCTCCTTTTTCTTTGGCGAGAAAACATTTACGCATGCTCAGTAAATTAACATGATGTATGCATTAGATTCGACACGGCAGAAATTCGACGTCTGAATCGGTGTCGCACTTCTCTCGGATAATGCGACAAGACCAGTCGAACGTGCGGCAGAAATGTGGCAGCCGATTCAGACGTCGAATTTCTCTCGAATTTAATTCGTTGAATTGAATTCGACACGGCAGAAATGTGACGTATGAACCGGGCCTTACCTTTTCAACCAAGCCATCTTGAATATTTCTTTCTTTCAACATTCCTCCACTACATCCATTCTTTGCTTGCCACAATGCAATTCGTACATCCCTTTCGGCTTTTCTTTGCTGTCCCCTGTTACTACTACACGAAGCGTTTTTTTTAGAGCACTCAGTTTCCAGATTATCTTGCCTTGAATATTCGTTTTTAGCAGATTGACTTAATGAAATTTTGGAAGTTTGCCATGTTTTCGGCTTGCTGATATTGTGTTTGCCCACCAAGGGGAATGTCGGCTTTATTGAGGCCCCATGAAGTGCCTGGTTAGGACCAGGCGCGAAGGAATTCGATTCTCCATTTTGATGTTCAACTTCGCTCTTGTCTCTGACTTTACCTTGATCATTATCAGTTAGTTCGCTTGTTGTCTCTAGACTACCGACACCTTTCAGGAAGTCGCTGATCCAACGTTGGGTGTCAATTCTCCTGTGCTGTGTGAACTCTGTGTCAAAGCTGTTTATCTGTTCGCACCCATCAGCACTGATATCTTGCTTCTCACAAAGAAATGGAACCGACGTCTCATTTCTTTGCTGGTTCAACCTTTGGAGAGCGAGTTGTTTGAGCCTGTCTGGCATGTAACGCTTATTTGTGGTCAAACGTGTTTCTTTTCCAGCTTTCAGTGTCGTATTTTCCTCCTGTGGTTGCTGTGAGTTTATCATTTTTCCATCCACGAATTCATTCATTAGCTGCTCCTTGTTTAGCTTAATTTCAACAGTTATAGCGTCGATAAAACCATTGTTATTAGAAAGAGTTATTTTACTCCCACTCGAGGATTCTAATTTGGAATCATTTATTTTCAACTGTAAAACCTTCTCTCGCGAACTCTGCCATTTCCTTCGGAATTTAGTGCAGTTTTTCGTTTGGAAATCCAGCTTAGCTATCAAACGCTCGATGTCCCTTTCAACGGTGCTTAATTCATTTGAAAATGGTACAACCTTATTTGTACCCGTAACGAATCCAAGCGAGTAATGTCGCTGTGTTCCATCCACCGAATCACTGAGTGTGCGTGCCGGGTCAGATGATGATTGCACATAGTTAGCCAGTATGCTCCGCTTTGGACTTCTGTTTTCTTTTTGAAATGATTGCCTGTTGTAGATAGAAGGTTCGACGTTTCTGTCTAATAGTGGTTTCTCTTGTCGCATTTTAATAACAGAGGTTTGGTCTGTGTTAGCTGTGTTCTCCTCTGTCCCTTGCTTGGGTTTTCGTTCTGGATGAACTCTCTTCAAAGAACAGCCTTTTATATTGCGAATTACCAATTCCTCTGAGCCAGCTGTGGGTACTAAGTTAAAACAGAAAACACTGAAGTTTATATATCAGCTTCATGTAGTGTGTGCAATTTTGGTTCACTTAAAATAATTTTACCTCACCTTAGTGTAGTTTAGATTTTCTAAGCAACACATAAATTGCCGATATTCACGTAGGTAAGATTTACGTAATAGCCGGCGGCCGATGTTTCTGCTGAGTACATTTTAAGTGTCCTTAAATTAAGGGAACGTGAAAAAGACTAAGATTTAAAATAAGTTTCTCTGTATAAATCTTTGGAAATAAAAGATTGAACAATATCCACACAGCTACTAACAAGGACAAATCGATTAGACGAGCGGTGATATGTCGTCATTGTTACTACCTTTATCATTAATAGTTATCATAGGGCACTATTTACGGGAAATAAAAAACAACATTAACAAAATCAATTAAAACAGTTTAAAGAAGATTTGTTTTTGTATTTTGGCATATTTAACTCCAAAAGGATTGTTTCCCCTATTAGGTGGAGATCGTTACTTTTCCTCTGATATTAGGGAGCTCTAGATTGGATTACGAGTACGAGAGTACGATTTTCGAATTTCAAACCAGTGACGTTTCCAGAGTCCTCGCTGTTCATGTTGGTTTTAGGTAGAGAGGGTCATGGCATGAGATGAATATGTGATGTGATAATGTGAAGCCTGTAAACTAGAATTGAAAAGTCGTTCTCGTACTCGATCTCGTACTCTTACTTAAATCTAAAGTCCCTAAAGCCGCAAAGAAGAGGATAAATCAGGCAGGAAATATGGCCGCGCAATTTTCTTGGCTCGCTGTTTTCAATCTCCAAGGGAAAATCTGGGCTACCTGTTGTGCACCACGATGAACACATTAACATAGAGTAACATCCTAAAGACAAGCTAGCAAAAACATGTTGGCGTAACTTTCTTGTATAGTACCTGCAGTCTGCGCTGCTGTTTTCTTTTCTTCGAGAGTAATGCTCTCCGCACCTTTTGCTAAGAGGAATTTACCAAGATGGGTCTTCTTGTCAGGATGTTGTTTGGTTATTGTAACTGATCGTTTGAATGCTTCTATCGTTTGCTTTATTCCAGCGTCTTCAGAATTCTGCCAAGGAATGAGCACTTCACAAAATGGCTCGATAGAATCTATGCTATCAGCCGATAAAACGTCAGTTGACTCAAAATTGGCAAAGGGCTCAATACTGTCAAATGTATCTGTTGAGACATCAGCGGCCAGTTTTACCAGGCTGTCGTCCCTTTTATCCATGGGCACGAGAGGAAAAGGTCTATTATCAATCTTTGTATCGTTTCGATTCCAGTCATAGCATCCTTTTGGCGCACTTTCCTTGGATCTCTGAGTTTCCTGTCTGTCGTGTTCGCTAGTTATCGAAACTCTTGAGTAGCTAGGCATATTTTTCTTGTGTTTCTTTTGGAGTCGTGGAACATCCTTTGAGATTTTCTCCTTGAACGAAGTTACGACTTCTCTGAGTGAGCTTCTCGCGCCGTCCTTTTCATCTGCAACACGTTTCAAGCTTCCATCTGCGTTAGTATCTTCACTGAAACTGACCGACTTCGGCTCTCTTGACAATTTCGCCTTTGCCTGTCTGATAACTTTGCTAAGCCATTCCCTTATGGCCCTCTTAGTTTTCTCTGGATCGTTCAACATTGGACTGTCCCGTAACGAGGAGGGTTTATTTGACAAAGATGCTCCAAATAGATCTTTTCCCCCATTTTCATCTCGAATGCGCGATTTACTTATCACCTTATTGCCACATACTGAGGCATTACCCGTGTTTGGTGGCCTTGTAACGACATTGTGAGAACTAATGGGACCAAAGTGATACTTAGAGTTTTTAACTTCACTCGACAAGACCTTTTCATTGCCACTAGAAATCTTATCGCTTTCCGTTCCTTTATGAGTTGTATAAAAATGTTCCTTTTCGTTATTCTTACTCTTGTAACCTTCCAATGCCTTTTCGTATAAGGTAATGGGCTTTAACGCTTTAAACAGTGGGAGCTGGTCGGTTTGTACGGTGCGTAACTTCTCTTTGTTAAATTTCCTTATAAACATTTTGAGACGTTCTGTTTCTTCATTAGATTTGAAAAGATTCTCTCGCACTTCCTGCAGCAGCATCTCCGTTTCGGTCTTGCTCTCTGTGAGTCTTTGTATTTCCTGATCCTTTTCGTGTATAGTTCTAGACTTGTTATTGATCTCTTGGCGCAATTCAAAGTTGGACGTGTTCATTTCTCGGGCATTAATAAGGAGCTCTTCGATTTTCTCTCTTTTCTTAACGCATTGATTGAACCAGTAATCCGAATTATTCACGGCACTGTTCAGTTCGTTTTTTAAGGACACCAGCCTTTGTTTCAACAGATCCTCGGATTCTGTTTCCTTTTGCAGAGCCGCTTGAAGCTTTCGAATCTGATTCTCATCGTACCTCTCAATGGTTTCAGAATCACTATTTTGCTTAATGCTTTCTCTAGGTTTTTCTATTGCGTCAAAACAGTTGATTCTCGTTTTAGAACAGAAACTTGTTTCTTCAGAAGCCTCTAAAGATTTTGGAAATTGTTTACTTGATACTTCCACATCAGTCACTAGCATGCCTTTCATTACGTTTCCTTGGTTGACTCCAAGAGGAAGTTCGGTGCTCTCCATTCTAGCAAGTTTATAGTTATCTAACGCTTCAGCTTTAGCTACTGATGCTAAAATATGTGATGAAAGCACTGACTCATATCCGTTGACACGTGGCAAAGCACTGGAAGCCGCACATTCTAGAGCGTCCTCCAGACTTGCTGACCGACACTCTAGGTTGCTGCTGTTGGTTGGCATGTCGGCGGCTTTGTCTTTCATAGTAGCACCGGCTCTTCCACCTTTTAATTGATCACAAATACCGAAAGCGTCATTGGAAGAGGAAAAGCTTATTCCCGTCAGTGACGATGCTGATGAGAAAAGTTCAGCAGTTGATTGACTCGACAAGGTTTCTGTGCTACCGCTTACTGGTAAATCGCGGGCATCAGTATGTAGCTTGAGATCTTTACCCCGCTGAAAATATCAGAAAAATATTTGAACAAGACAATGAGACAAGAATGTCGATACTAAAAAGAATGATAAGTATGGGTTCCTACAAAAACAAATAGTATTTTCCTGTAGGGTTTCTACAAAAAACAAATCGGTAAACATTTCCATTTCTTCGATTCTATCATTTCAAAGAGGATACATATTTTTTATTATTAGTAGTAATAGTCTGAAATTTGGCTTTTATTAAACTTATAACAATGACAATTAAGCAATCACCTTAACTGCTTCAACTTGAGAATCAGGTTCATCGATATCATCCTCCTTTATTTGACACACTTCTGTCTGTTTTGTTTCTGAGAATTCAGAAAGAAAAGGAATTATAACCCTCAATTTGTCTAAGACTTGACTATCCTACGAAACAACATTCCTACTTAACATTTCCCTTGTCTCATAACACTCAATCCTTTCGGTGCCCTTGGTCATGTCTCCAAATGAGAAGAAACATTTCTGCAGAAGACAACGAGTGTCATCAAAGCGGTAATGGGGTCAGCCGCGTTACTTACTGTCTACATTAGTGGCCACTTAGCTGTGTTCTGTTGGAAATCCCTGAATCTGATCGATTCTCCAATCGTTTTCTATTTAACAATTAGATTATGAGCTCGAGATTTCTATGAGGTGATAGTTGATGAGGTCGAAGGCCGAATCAACTATCAGCTCATAGAAATCACGAGCTCATAATCTAATTGTTTTAGTAGAATTCTAACTGAAATTTCCTTCAAACGACGATTCCATTCACTTCTGGTCTTAGTATTAAATTTCACGCTTTAGAGAATTTGCGCGGACTGAATTAATTGTCAATTCGACATTTACAGCTGTGTACACGCGCTTATCAGTTTCTTTAAAAAATTTCGACCGTAAATGCCTTCCTTTTAGTCTTCTCAGGAATTTTGTTTATTCATTTGTTTCTAAATGTTCTTTCAAAACTTCGGAGAAACGAGGAAACGTTGCAATTTTGTTGACCACACCAAGCCACTGTACACTAATTAACAATAAGATTATGAGCTCGAGATTTCTACGAGATGATAGTTGATGAGGCCGTAGGCCGAATCAACTATCGACTCATAGAAATCGAGAGCAAATTAGTAGAATTTTGACTGAAATTTCCTTCAAATAACGATTCCAATTATTTCTGGTCTTAGTATTAAACTTCACGCTTTAGAAAATTTGTTTTGAACTTTATGAACTCTGAACTCACCCCTCTCGCCTTAGTACGAGTTTTTGTCCGCGTGCGTAACTTCAGGTGATTTTAACTAGTCAGTCGTTGCTCAGAATGTGCTCGCGCGTACATTTGAACTTCGCCGTCGTAATTTTGCAGATTTTCATCTTTGTCGTTTTTTCTTGCCGTGTTTAAGATTTTAGGCCAGCCTTGCCGCTGTTTTTGGAGTTTTGAGTCTAGCTTCTTCACCTTTTTTAGCCATTGTGATTCGCCGTTTATTATATGTTCCGGATTACGTGGCTGGTTCATTAAATAGTTCGTTTATTTGGAGTCTGAGCCTACAACTCACTGAATACAATTCCCAACAGAATTCACGCGGACTGAATGAATTGTCAATTTGACATTTACAGTTGTGTACGCGCGCTTATCAGTTTCCTTAAAAAAATTCGAGCTTTTCTAATTTAAGAAACCGTAAATGCATTCCCTTTAGTTTTCTGAGGAATTTTGTTTATTCGTTTGTTTTTATATGTTCTTTCAAAACTTCGGAGAAACGAGGAAACGTTACATTTTTGTTGACCACACCAAGCCACCGTACACCAATGGCTGATAGTGTGCAATGGCTCGGCCAATCAGATTACAGCATTTGCATTAGTATACTAGTAGAATTCTAAATTACGAACACCCTCCCTATAGAGCGCCAGTTAAAAATGGAAACCTAGTTAATTTCTCTTAAAGTTTTCCCGGTAGAGATTTACCAGTATGGGTACTGTTAAAATAAGGCTTATGTTTTGGTGGTCAATTTTTGGATTAAGACCGTTACCATGGCAACAGCTCATCTACTGACAGGCAGATGTATTCCTCATTTTGACCTAAACTCCTTAATATTTATACTTTCCTTCGGTGAAATTTTTTCATACTTCGCCACATCATGGAAATAATATTGCCTGACATTTTGAACTGATTGGTAAAAAGTCAAGGTTGTTCAGACGGTTTTTCCAATATTCTGTAATTTGCCATTATTCTAAATATATTAGATTAGCTCTGACAGATTTTAACAAAAATAGGGTATTTTATTGGAATTGTATGTGGTTAGAACTGAGCCAAATTAAACAAAATTCACCAAAGGGAACGCGAGAAAATTAGCATTTATTTTGTCATGCTGACGTCACAAAAATCAGAAAAACACGCTTGGTTATTTAGTAAAGCGCGCACTCATGTGACGCCATGTATCGCGTGCGCACGCGCGAGAAAGCAAGAGTAAATTAGAGCTCTTTTACCGGTTATTTATAGAGCTTTTCTGTCATATTTTTTTTGCCTTAGGCTTAAACACATGTTTGAACAGAGTTTGAAACTATTCCTACTTTATACCGAAGTGATTTAACGCCTTTCAAGTGCTGAAGTAGTTTTCGTTTCTTCTTAGCGTTACTCGCGTCATTTTTGCACGCGCGATTAATACTAACGTCTGGCAGGCAATGGAAGCGCGCGCTATTGAGTCTCAGAAAAACTATAGTGAGCCACCTTAACAAAGCGACGCTCGCTTCTCGGCGTTTTCAAAGCGTCTTTGAAGAGGGTTTAGATGAAGTTTAGTAGATTTATACTAAAACTTGGGCTGCACTTGAAACTGAAAACTACTCTTAATATTAGGCTTAAAAATACACAAATTTGTAGATTTTGCGCCGTCAACCTTTAGAGTCAATAAGACTACTTGCCCTTCTGTTTTACGAGCGGTAGTCAATTCGCCTACGCCTTGTTGACTATCACTTCCATAAATAAATACTGTTAGAAGAAGATAGTCAATATTTTTGCATTTTAGTTTGCAACTTTTTCACCGCAAAACAAAACAAAATAAAAGAAAACAAACAAAACAAAACATTACCGGTGTAGATGGGAAAAGCTAGACCGCTTTCTATATCGATTTCAGCCAATCAAATTCATGAATTCGGCAGTTCCCAGTCCTTGTGAAACACAGCCATAAAATAATATAGATTAGAAAACAGTCCTAAGAAAATACGCGCGCTGATTGTTAAAAATCGTGTTTCTATTGAACAATTAGATTATGAGCTCGAGATTTCTATCACGCATAGAAATTGAGAGCGAATAATCTAACTGTTTTAGTATAAATCTACTAGTCGTTCAAAACTTTATCTAAATCCTCTTCACAGACACTTCGAAAACGCCAAGAAGCGGCCGTCATTTTGTTAACAAGGGTACTCTGCAACACTACTCACTACTAGCGTTCGTGATAGAACGCTAGTAGGATTATACTAAAACTTGATAGTAACAAGGTACATGTTTTCTATTTCTTAAATATAGAATATAGAATATTTAACAAATCGAATGTGATTTAGCGTGGTCTGTACTCTTATCGACAACGAGTACGCGTCATCACAGTGGTCAAAATGTTGTGGACTCACGAGGCGCAGTTTTTTACCACAATATCAAAGATAACGAAAGAAATCTTTGTCAAGATTTGTTGACAAGTGAAAACACCGACTCGGACTTGAAATTACACGCGCTGCACTATGTAAATGACTACTTGTACGCGTCAGACTTTCCTTTCAAAAACTTTTGCAAACTCGCTCAATATGCAGAAACAATAAGAAAAAAATTGTTTGGGAAAAGAGTAATGACGCGTACTCGTTGTCGATAAGAGTACAGACCAAGCTAAACCACATTTCGATTTGTTTTTTTACCACAATATCAAAATTTTAATTTATGCAAGCTTTCAAGTTTAAATTTCAACTGTCAAACTGTCAACTTTTTAACCAATGAGATTTTATGGACTTTTCTAAGTAGACAATCAAAAAGCGAGTAAAGCTATTGACAATGTTCGCGTTAATTTGAATAGAATTAACTTATCCTTGTTAACGGCAAGTTTACGGCGTCTTTTTCCCTTATTTTTCCCCGGCATTTGACCATTTTGGGGTCTTGTTATTGTAAAAACCAAATTGACGTCAGTTTGTTATGCGTCTGTCCTTTTATTGATGATAAATTGGGTCATAACATTGTCAAAGTTTATTGCGGAACCACAGCCACTTTGACAATGTTATGACCCAGTTTATCAATTATAAGAGGACAGACGCATAAAAAACTGACGTCCATTTGTTAAGTTTAGGGCTAGTTTACGCGTCTTTTCCCCTTATTTATTCCCGGCATTTGACCTGTTTGGGGTCTTGTTATTGTAAAAAACCAAATTGACATCAGTTTTTTACGCGTCTGTCCTCTTACTGATGATAAATTTCGTTCCACAGCCACTTTGACAATATTATGACGCAATTTATCATCAATACGAGGACAGACGCATAAAAAACTGACGTCAATTTGTTAAATCGACAACGGCAAATTAGCCAATCAGATTGCGAGATTAGCAGCAATTGTGGTAAAAATAGAATATAGAATTCAATGTTTATTCGCTACGCGCGATTAGCGGCGCCATTGAAGGGCTTTTGAAGAGGCCAGCACATAACTCATTAATCTCGCATTCAATAAAAGCAAAAATACCAGATCAACTCTACTGTGGAATCAAATATGAACTATTTAGGCTATCTAGCTAGTAACGTGCGATAGACGCCTTTAGTTGAGGGACTTAACCATGTAAGAACATTTTAATGGAAAGTAGAAGAGACTGAAACATCCAACAAAGGCAGGATTGCGTTGACCTGCAAGTGCACTATTTATCGGGTCTGGAGTTACCTGTCCCTAGTTCCTGTTGGACCACATGCGCCGTTGGTGTGAGTACTGTTTTTATTTCCTGTTGTATCACGTGATCCCTACCTTCATTTCCTGTTGGGTCGGCGTTAGAAACTGGTTCTCCTGAACCCATGAAACGCATTATTGTTCCGGTGAATATTTCTTCCATTATTTTCATCATCGATTGAAGAACTTTATTGGCGTCGTTCCTATCAATCAGCACCTAGAAATAGTAATTTAGATTGCACCAGTTTTTGTGTTACTGACTTTCCTTAGAATCCAATGAACAAGTCCGAGCTAAGACAACACTGAAGACAATTTTTTTCCCCCTGAATGTTATTTAGACTAGCGGTGTAAAGGTGTTAGAGAATTAAAGCATGACGTTTACGGCAGACGGCAAACGGCAAAGATTACCTCTGATTTTTTATTCTTTTCTTGTAATCCTTAAATAAATCACACAAAACTAGAAAAATGTCTTCTACTATTCACTGCAAATACAGATATTTTCACTCTACTGTACAGACAGCTGAAGACACACGGCAAAAGTTTCATTTTTGCCGTTTGCCGTTTGACGTAACGTCATGCTTAATCTCTCTGTTTCCTCTGGCCACAAATCCAAATAAGACATAGACGACAGTGTATTTCAACATAGTCAGCATTCACTGCAAATGATGATCTCAGTTGGAATAATGGCTCTGATTTTCTGTTCAAAAGATTCCAATAACACATTTTATCGTAGATTAGATATTTGTCGTGTCAGGGTTTTGAGGCTCCATGTCGCATAATGAAGCAAGATCCTGGGAACATGATTGTTGGACTGTTCAATGTTCCCGCAGCCAAGTCTACCAGCTTTACACAATAACAACTGTAAACGAGTGCAATAGCTACGTGCTTACAGTCGTCCTAAGATAAGGTATTTACTGACCAATCAGAACGTGCGCACACCTGTTTTTCTCCCCACTGGGCTTGTGGTAACCCTTCTAACTCAGCTTTTAAGCGCTTTCTCTCAGCCTCGTGCCAGCTCAACAGGTCACGAATACTATCTGGATCCAAAGTTGTACTTCTTGTACCAGAGGGAATATAAACAACGCCTTGACGTTTGGTTTGAGGCAAAGTCTTTAATAAGTCTGGCACTAGAGACGAAGGTTTATAGCAATGGAGGGCGTCTTCGTTATCGCCAGCGAATGAAACACGGCGAGAGAGCTCTTCCATCATTTGAACTCTTAGATCTGCTGGCTTCTGATCACTTGAAGCTCTTCTTGGAAACTTGACTCGTGGAATAGGAAGTGGGGGAGGTGGTGGAACGTGAGCTAAATCTTCATGATCATCACTTCCAACTGATTTCCTTTTCAACTCTAGAAGCAAGTTATTTTTTAACTGTCCCATTTCTTTGTCGCTCAAATTCATTGGAACCTTCAAAACTTTTGGCTTCTTCTTACGAGCCAACTCTTCATCTCTTTTAGCAGCCATTTCCTGGAATCGCTCTCCAAGAACGTTGTTAAGTTTTAGAGCAAAACTGTCTTTCCACTTCTTGATCTTGCGAAATGCTTGTTGCTCTATTTCTGATGCGTACTTAGGACTGTCTGTCAGAGGGGAAACTGAGGCGAGTGTTGCTCTACGCCCAGGCTCCTTTTTCTTCCATAATTTCACAGCACCTTCAACTGTGGTTGACCGATCATCGCTGCTTTCTGTTGAAACGTTCTAAATAAAGATATAATAAACAATTATTCTGCGAAAACGTGTGGAATGTGACCAAGTGTGCCGCGGAGGACTTAAGAGTGCCTGCCTGTAAAAATCAGACAAATTCTTAATTTCGCGGCAAGGGTCGAAAATTCGATTTCGCTCATATTCCTATGGTAGATAGGCTACGGTATGACAAAAACTACTGGATAGTTTTTTTGGCAAAATATCCTTTTATTTCAAAGAAATGTCCAAATTACCAAATTCCGTTAAAATCGTCATTTGACGCACCATTTTATTAAATAAGTTTGAGAGCTTCGCATGCAAAACCACATCATTCTTCCGTCTTTAAAACACTCAAATATTTTTGTGCAATGTTTAATTGTGTACGGGGTTGATTTTAGGGAATGTTGCGGTTTTTGTTGGGTGCAAAATAATTAAATTTCGAAGACATGTATTTCATTCACTTAAAAGTACTTCGTAAAAATAATTGATTTTCACCATGTGCGAAACCTTCAAATGGATTAAGCTTCTGGTGGTTGAATCGCAAAAGGATGGTCTACAGATTCCTGTAAAAATTTCTTTGGGCAAATGATTGTGAGCGACGCGAGAGCTTTTCAAAGTACGTTAAAAATGCAGATATTTAACCGTCCGTCGTCAAATTTCAATTTACGGGTTAGACATATATTTTAGCACGCGCCACATGTCTTGAGCTATATTAAGTTGAAATGAACACAGAGCTGATAATTTCGAAATGTTCTAACCTTATTTGCTGTAAAAGGCAGGTCCAAACGCCGATTTGACGTGTTTCCGTCACCATTCGTCGCACATAAAGCAGAAGTTTGCTTTTGTTTACACAACGTCCGGTGTGCATCGCCAACTGTCAACTTATTTAATGGTCGAATACCATGAATCTATGACCCTCTTTCGACACATATGATCAGCACTGCATCTAAGTCAAAAACGGCTAAGTGATTTGTAGATAGTTGCTTGCTTTGCACTCCACCAAAACATTACGTTTGATCATCGTTTGATCTATTGCTGCTTGAATCCTTGCTTGCAGCGTTTCTTTGTTTGTTCGTGACGCAATGCTGTCATCCCATTTTAGGGGGTAGGGGTAGGACAATTTCTATCCTAATAGGTAAGGGTCCGTAAGGCTTGAAACCACAGGGAGCACACAATCTTGTTGAGTAGGAAGTGATTAAAGTGCCACTAACCCCCTGATTACTTCAGCGAAAAAATTATCTCGATTGATAAAATCCCTGCGTTTCTACAAGCATTTAAACATGTAATTTCTATGTTCACGACCGCGCAAAGTGGGATCTGGGTCGGGCTACTAGTGACGTCACTTCGGGAACCGGGCTAAAACACTCAAGAGACTTTTGACTGAGCTTCGAAGGCAGTCAGAACATTTTCGGGGTATTTGTGATTCATATTTTATCAAAACGGGACAAGAACTTTAAGTGAAAGAACTGTATCATCTAGCATTACAATTCGGAGTCTAGCTACGATTTGGACGGCTGCGAAGTACATATTTTTTTTCCTTTTCGAAGTGCGGGTCGCTAGTCGAGATCGCCGCGTTGTATAATTATATTAAGGCCGGGTCGACAATTTGCCGGTCCATTTGGGTTATAAAGGCACAAACAATGACTGAAGAGTTAGCTTACAGCTCTTAAAGGGTTATAAAGATGACAATGAACACGAAGAGTTGGTAATTTGACTTTACAGAACGTGCAAATTTCGGAGTGACAAAACACTTTTATATTCAAATATTAATTTCCCCCGAAATACAAGTTAAAATGCGATGTAGTCGTAATCCATAAGAGATAAGCAGAGATGTCGGCAAACAATATTCGAAGGTGAGGTAGCTTTTCGCTTGTCGCCCGACCGTAGAATATGCACATTAAATTACTGTGTACGAACACGAGCTACACAAATTTGGATATTCCGTACTAGTGAAATCATGGAAAATCCTTCGACAAGATCTTGAAAAGAGGTTAAGTATACTTCTAGTTAAATGAATACATTTCTACTTCACTGTTATTTTGAATGAAATGTCCATTTTACGCACGCTAATAACCTGGGAGTCCTCGACTTATTAGTTTGTGTTTCGGTTGACTGACAAGCGCATTCTTCTTTCAGCACAACAATCTCCGTCGGTAGCTACAGGGTCGAATCTTAATCGTTTGTTTCACTTTCCGCGTATATTTATAAATCCTTGATTCATTCTAAGTTTGTAATTTAGATGTATTTCGTTCCTCGAAGACAAAACTCCAAGAGCAAAACAATTTTGTATTCGGAATGGCCATTGAGAAACACGGCCAGATTACAGGCGACCTCCGGCGTGCGTGTGTTTTTATTAAAATCCACAAATACATAGCTAGTTCACCAGTTCGAAGCCTCAACAATCTTCTTCGCGTCGTTGTAGAACGTGGGTTTAGTTTACTATTCGTTTAGACAAGTCAAGTCTCTATTTCAAAACGCGATGCGTTTAATTTACCGTGTAATTTCGTCACCTTTAGTTTCGTCTGGGACTCGCGTCGGAGGATCGTTTGCGCTCGAAATAGTCAGATGGCTCGCAGTTTATCCCAAATTCGTGTCTTATGCAGTACCTTGACAATTTCAAGCTTTCCACTAGAGATAGAGAAGAATATACAGGCCATGAAAATCTCTAGGTTTTTACAGTAGCGGCGAACCCGAGATCGAAGAAATCCTCAATGGCTCCCCGGCGTTAGCTTCGCACAGATCAGCCCACTTCTTTGGTCTTTTTCTCGTTTCTGGCAGAGTTTCATCGAGATAGAGGTATTGAATGAAGAGGAACACTCTATTCTACGCATCCTGTATTGCTACAGCCTCCAACAACATATCTTCGTTGCATTCTGCAACGATTTTGAAACACACTATCGCATGTTCGCATACATTCTTCTCAGAAACAAAATATTGTTATTCCCGAAGTGACGTCAAAAGCCAACTCGTCCCATTTTCCGCTATTCCTCGGTCGTGAACATGGGAAAGGGCAAATTTGCAAACTTTAAAATTTCATAGACAATTAACGAAAATAGCTAAAACGATAATTTTTTCGCAGTGGTGATCAGGAGAAAAAGGAAATTTATATTAGCAAAAAAAAATTTGGGGGGTTAGTGGCACTTTAAATTAAGCAATGAAAAGAATGAATAGTTAACCATTGCCCGTGTTGTCATCTTTTACTAGACAACCGCTACCTACACGCCCTGCGTAAATACTGTAACGCTAAACTCGTACCTAGGTCTTTTCGCGCTGTGCAATTATTTTTGGGCTACCCTCTGGGAAATGGGAGGTGGCCGCTTAATAGGGGCTGGCCACTTAATAGAGATTGGTGTACCTTGAATATTTTTTCACCATCGCCTTATAAATTTCTTAGTGAACATGGAGTCAATTCAAGACAATCATTATAGACGTCATTCTCGGAGACCCAGGAGTAGTTGTTGGGAGCGGGGAAAAGTCTAAACGGGTGAGAAAAAAGTTCGGGCGAAGACCCTTTTAGACTTTTTCCCCGCCCCCACTAACTGCCCCAGAGTCTCCGAGAATGACGTCTATCATGATTGTCTTGAATTGACTCCATGTTCACTAAGAAATTTAGCTAAATTTATAACCTGATAGTCAAAAAGTATTCAAGGTACACAAACCTCTATTAAGCTACCAACCCCTATTAAGCGGCCACCTCCCATTTCCCAGAGGGTAACCCAAAAATAATTGCACAGCGCGAAAAGACCTAGGTACGAGTTTAGCGTTACAGTATTTACGCAGGGCGTGTAGGTAGCGGTTGTCTAGTAAAAGATGACAACACGGGCAATGGTTAACTATTCATTCTTTTCATTGCTTGATTTAATCTCTTCCTACTCAACAAGATTGTGTGCTCCCTGTGGTTTCAAGCCTTACGGACCCTTACCTATTAGGATAGAAATTGTCCTACCCCTACCCCCTAAAATGGGATGACAGCATTGCGTCACGAACAAACAAAGAAACGCTGCAAGCAAGGATTCAAGCAGCAATAGATCAAACGATGATCAAACGTAATGTTTTGGTGGAGTGCAAAGCAAGCAACTATCTACAAATCACTTAGCCGTTTTTGACTTAGATGCAGTGCTGATCATATGTGTCGAAAGAGGGTCATAGATTCATGGTATTCGACCATTAAATAAGTTGACAGTTGGCGATGCACACCGGACGTTGTGTAAACAAAAGCAAACTTCTGCTTTATGTGCGACGAATGGTGACGGAAACACGTCAAATCGGCGTTTGGACCTGCCTTTTACAGCAAATAAGGTTAGAACATTTCGAAATTATCAGCTCTGTGTTCATTTCAACTTAATATAGCTCAAGACATGTGGCGCGTGCTAAAATATATGTCTAACCCGTAAATTGAAATTTGACGACGGACGGTTAAATATCTGCATTTTTAACGTACTTTGAAAAGCTCTCGCGTCGCTCACAATCATTTGCCCAAAGAAATTTTTACAGGAATCTGTAGACCATATTTCTGCAATTCAACCACCGGAAGCTTAATCCATTTGAAGGTTTCGCACATGGTGAAAATCAATTATTTTTACGAAGTACTTTTAAGTGAATGAAATACATGTCTTCGAAATTTAATTATTTTGCACCCAGCAAAAACCGCAACATTCCCTAAAATCAACCCAGTACACAATTAAACATTGCACAAAAATATTTGAGTGTTTTAAAGACGGAAGAATGATGTGGTTTTGCATGCGAGGCTCTCAAACTTATTTAATAAAATGGTGCGTCAAATGACGATTTTAACGGAATTTGGTAATTTGGACATTTCTTTGAAATAAAAGGATATTTTGCCAAAAAAACTATCCAGTAGTTTTTGTCATGCCCTAGCCTATCTACCGTAAAAATATGAGCGAAATTGAATTTTCGACCCTTGCCGAGTTATTTTCCATACTTATGGACACGGACTCTTAAAAGAAGACCATATTCCGCAAGATTTTTAGTACCGAGCAGGATGTTTGTTAAAATCTTGAACCTTCTGAACAATGTACATACATATAACATTGAGTATTATAAAAAGCGTAAGTTAGGTAATTACCTTTGTTAATAGTCTCGGAGCTAAGAAATATTTTAACTAAGTTCTTTTAAATCTAAACTCAAAACTCATCTCTTTAAGAAAACTTATTATTCTTAGCGATTTTTACTTTCTATTTCTTTCTTAAATGCACATTTTTAATTATTAAGATTAGTACAGCTCATTTTGGCGAATTGTACAGCGCCTAGAGCAGGCATAGATAGGCGCTATATAAATATTTTTTTATTATTATTATTATTATTATTATTAACTAGTCTTAACTACATTTTATAAAGTTAAATAATTTAACGTTAGTATTACTTCGCGCATGATCAGTTCAGTGCATATCGCACCTCGTGTTTATGTTTTAATGTTAAACTCTATACACTGTCCTCAGTTGAGTACTTTAGCTAAAATACTCCAGGCGCTACAAGGGTATAGGTCGCATTATAATCCATGAAGTATTTTCGCTCGCACGCAATTGGTTTAAACGCGTCATGTGACTGAATACTCCCCAGCTAAAAATGGGAAATATCCGAGTAATATTCCCCAATTTTCAAACCCGCGCGTGTTGCGAAAAATATTTGAAGGATAATAAACACAATAGCCTCCATTTGGGGCGAAAATATGTTCGGATGATTGTCCTTGGACATTATCTGTTCCTCAAAGCTCCCTTACTGGAGGTTTCTCTCCTCGGAACAGATAATGTCCGCGGACTAAATATCCGAGCTTATAACCCACGCTCAATTTTCGCGCAATTCTTTTGACTATTTTACGTCACGTGGAGGAAAATTACTGGGCGGTTATCACGCAATAACCTCCGCCCGCCTGTATAATTGCCCTGCGACTGTTTCTGTCGAAAAGAAACAAAGCTAAAAAAAAACTAAATCCAGCTCTAGAATTTCACCTTTTCTTAATTATTTTTCATGGAAGAAAAACAAACTCTTTTTGTGGAATCCGCTGATAATGACATAAAAAAAAACCGGTCGCCAATGCTGATAAGTACAAAAAAGTCAACAAAACATGCAGAAAATTAATGGTAGGGTTATAAAATAAATAAACCCCTTTCTGGCTCGCTGGTATGTTGGCTGATAATGTCCTTGGCTAAGAGATTGTCCTCAAAATTTCAAATTTGCCCTGGAAGCTTCGCTTCTCGGCCAAATATACATTTTTCGGACGATCTCTCAGCCGCGGACATTATCAGTCGACATACCAGCCGCCTGAAGGGGTTTATTTACTAAGTGGAGGCTATTGTTTTTGTAGCGGAGCTTCGGCGGCCCGAAGGGCCGCCAAGCGGAGGCCCGTACTCATATAGGAAAGAAAAGGAAACCCATGAATTGATTTTCTCATGGTTATAATTGCTAGCAGTATTGCTCGTGGGCGCGTACGCAAGACGACGACGACGACGGAGTCGCGCAAGATGGTGGCCATGCTCCAGCTAAATGGTTGAGACCGTAAGTCTTGGGATCCGCGCGCACCTATGATATGGGACAATTTTTCTATATTTAGAACAAATTGCGCCATCCTGACGTCATATATCCGCGCGGATCCACGCACATGTCGGGGACTCTCGCGTGGATGTTGTCACGTTGCGTGATCAATTGGTGAGAGTTGAGAGACCTTGAGAGATTATCTTACGTATTTTTCACAGCGATGGCAGGGAATAAGGCAGGGAATACGAACCAGGGCGCTTGTATGTAGTTTTATGCTCTGAGCTAACGGAAAAGGTGGCTTTTTCAGGGTCGAAAACAAGACTTCAATCTCGCGCTGGGAATGAATAATAAGATCTGCTCGCGCTAGTTGTAAGCTTACGCGTATGTTTTTGCGTTTGTTCTGACTTAAGAATATAGTAAGAAAACTCTCTACTCTGGTATCGAGTTAATTTGTGAGTTTCTCAGACAATGGTTCATCATAACCAAAACCTGTTTTAATGGTTTCTTATTGTTTCTGCTTGTTTGGTGAGTTTGCAAAAGTTTTTGAAAGGAAAGCCTGACGCGTACAATTAGCTCATTTGCATAGTGCAGCTCGTGCACTTTCAAGTCCGAGTCCGTGTTTTCAATTGTCAACAAACCTTGACAAAGATTGTCTTTATCTTTCGTGCTGAGATGCTGCTACAAATTTCACGAACGCAAAAAAGGCTACTAACATCATGTGTGTTTTTTCAACATAAGCATAGTGAAGTTTTACACTGCGAAAAACGAAATCGACAAAATCGAAATCGTTATTCGAAGTTGATTAAAGAAAGCGTCATCGTAACTTTGCTGATCATTTCTGCTTTATTCACATATTTTCAGCTTAGCTTTTAATATGTTCTCAAAAATTTATCAATCTTAAACATATTTAAAGCCTATAGAGTTATTGTTTGAGTTCGATGTACGCTTTCACACTAAAGTGCGGCGGAAGTACAATTTGTCATGTTTACTGACTGTACAAAACACGCATCGGCGGGCTCTGTCATTCATCGACAACAGAGAATTTACTGGATTTTTACACGAATAAAACTGAGCAGTATCTACGGACGTAAAGTTATTGGGCCTTGATGAAACATCAAGCGTTGCTTACAATTCAGGCGAAACTCAAACTGATCAAACTAGCAATTATTTTGTTTTACTTTTCAGTCGCGATAGACTGGCAAATTCCTCGCAAGCGTGTGGCAAGAGGAGCTAGGAAATTATGAAGTCCTGAAGCTCTGCTATATCTAAATATATCCAGCTAGTTTTTTGCTGTGTAATTTGAAAAGCTGTTAATCTTCAACATATGTGAAATTTAAAGTGGAGTAATGTAAAGCTCATGTAAAAGAAGCATCCGTCGGAACACAACTTCGTCAGCGATATATATAAGCTTAAAGCGGAACATACCTAAATTCGACACTGTCTTACTTCACTCAAACTGGAGCAGCTTACGACGAAAATACTTAAGAGAAATTCCAACAGACGTAAACGCGTTGAGTTGTGGGCCAAAAACATGAAAAATTTCGGGAATTTCGGACGCCATTTCCCCCGCGCGACATCCGCAAAAATCCCCGCAGCATGTACGCGCGTGTGCCGCAGGCGATGGCGCAATTTGTTCTAAAAATAGAATTATTGTCCCATATCATGGGGACAACCCCAATACTAGAAATGGCGCACGCTTACGGTCTCTGTCCCCGATTATGGCTCCTGGTTATAGTCAATTGACACTTGTCAAAACAAGGTATCTGCTGACCAGTATTACGTGACGATATCGCGGGCTCAAGTTTAGAACTCAAGTGACCGCTGACCAAGTGCTGGTTATCTATTGCATTGTGGGCTCATGTCAGATTAACTTGTTGTAAACGGGGCCTGGTTCTTCGAAAACCGGTTAACGCTAACCAAGGATTAAAGTTAACAGAAGTATAAATAGTTCTTGTATACAAATGTTTTTCACAGCTTTTGTTTTGTGTATTTTGAGATTGTTCAAACTGAAAACAGAAGGCCAAAAAATATACAGAAAACCTTACTGCAAAGTTACAAAATTCAAATAAAAGTTCTCGCTTACATGGGTTGTCTTAATCGGGCTTTGAACAACCCAGCCAGGAACACCGCTTTTAGGCTTGGCTAAATCTATATATTATGTTTAGTAACTCGGTTATTCTTGTCAAACACGAGCTCAAACCTTCAAACTGTCTGAGCAGCAGTCTTTTGTTGGCAATATTTCAACCACCTATCAAAGAAGGATGATTTCCGAGCACTGAAAATATCCCTATTATGTACAAATGAACAAAACCTTGAAAAACGTGGGGCCATTGTTTTGCAAGTTCTCCCTTATGCAATTCGTTTTAATTTCTCTTTTAATGTTCTTGTTTTAATCTTCTCGCCCTTTTTGACTTTCTTGTGTTTCCTTGAAGTTATTCTGCAGTTTTAAGCTATTATTGTGATATTTTAGTTAAATCCATGATCAGTTGGTAAAAGCTGAAATTGCCATCATGAGGCAATTTCATTATTCATTGTAATGACGATTATCTCTGTAATCTCTGTAGTATCTCTGCAATGACGATTATCTCTGATTTTAGCTGATCGTGTCGGTTCCGAGATGTTTACGCTGATTGCTTATCTTACCACTTCACAGGAACTCAAGACTTGCTCAGTCACTTGGTTTACAAGCGAAACAGCTGATGGTGTCTTCTGAAGATCACCTTCACCCTGCAAAGTTTAACAGTATTTAAGTATTAGTTTGTACAGTGTGATCATCTCGGTTTCGACAACTTAAGCGAAAGCTAAGTTATCTTCAGCGTCAAGAGAAAAGTTGTTTACCCCTTCTTAGTGATTTACTGATTGGCCACTTTTGTGGCGGGGTTAAGAGCAGGCTCAGAGCTTTTTTGAACTTGCCCGTTGACCAGGTAGTGGGTTTTTGATTGGATCGCAGGCTCAAGTCAGTTTATTACTCTCGCCCTGGTTGTTCGAAAGCCGATTAGCGCTAACCCACGTTTAAATCATCCTATTCCACGGAATAAAATTATCTTTCGATGAAATTCTGTTCCTCGAAGCTCGATTAGCACTAACCAAGGATTAAACTAAGGGTTACATTCAACACACCTAGCCAGGTGGATTAACTCGCTAATCGGATGAAAAAGCAGACAAACAAATCAAAAAGGCGGACTTACAGTTGGTTGATTTTGCTTTAATGCCGGGCCCGGTAAGGAAAGAAAAGCAATTCGGGCTACCTGACCACTTTTGTAATATAGATGTTACTATTCTCTCACGGATGAGCCATCCCGCGTTCGGTTTTCCCGCGGTTTTTCACAACACGGATGGACCGCTGTTCGGCGATCCGCAAAGTGTTTTAAACAACGAGGACGAAGCAAGAAATCATGAGAAATTTCAACATTTCCGCTCTCAGAGGTAGAAATCGTCGCTTACTGGCCGCTGTAGTGTAAAAGGAAAGATCAGTGGTGGACGTAAAGGCTTTTCTGGCTTGATAAAGGCGACTATTATGAACAAAATATTGTCGACTTTGCTTGTTCTTCAAAAAGTTGTTTATCTCATTCGGTAGAATTTAGATAATCAATCTCCGCATTCGCTTCGTTTCTTAGTTTATGGCTTTCCTCTTTCTTTAATTTTTCCCTAGCCAAACTTGCTTTATTAGCTCATCCGAATAGAGGCTGTTCTAAATTTCTAAATTACAAAGAAGTAAGGCTGAAAATTAGACCGCTAAGCGTTTTCAAGAGCTCACTGATTTTCCGCCTGATGAATGATTCAGTGAGTTTATCTTGCACAGATTTTTTATCACGACTCTAATTTTAATTTGAGCATTTTAGCAAATGTAGTTGAGATATAAACATTGGGCTTTCTTTTTCTTTTTATTCAACAACAAGTTCGTATCAATTTTGTTGGAGCCGTTATAATTATCCCTTCCCTCCCCAAGTGCTACACCATTTTCTCTCACCACAGACCGGTTTTACCGGCTTAATCCGAGTTTAATCGGAGAATCATTTTTCTTGAGTTTCTGACTCGTGAAAAACAAATCTATATAGCTAATTATTGCAATCAGGAGTTCCGCTTTTAGGTATGGCTAAATCTGTATATCATTCATCAACCAAAAAGGTATACTATAAACATTAAAAGCTGTAATCTTATCTATACATTTTAATTGTGAGGAAATAAAGTATGTTATGTTATGACAAACGAACAGAAAGGAGTTCTTTACTTCTTCAGCTTCCTCCACCAATGAAAACGATGGCTCTTTAGTGATTGAATGTCTTCGGGCTCGGGTACGATTTATCCAGTGACCCATCACATCCTCACCACCTAGACATTCTTGTGATGAAAACCACTGATCAATAACCTCGCTGTCGTAGTTATCAACCAGTGACATCACCGATGAAGAACATGACTTAACTGACTCCAAACTGAGTCCTAGAGAGAGAGAACTGGCCTCTTCTTTGAGCTTTTCCAAAGCCTGTTCGCGTAATATCAGCCGCGATGGAGACGCCTTGACCTTGTATATTGTTTCTTGAAATCGTGAAAGCCGTTTCTCTTCCATATTCGGAAGGCTCCAAGTTCTGACAGGAAGTTCAGGTGCCATTGAAACAGGCTCTGAATAGGACCTTGGCCTGCTGGATGGCTTTCGCCAAGAATGAAGCACACCTTCTTCACTAGCGCCGAGCCCCAGCGAATCCTCAGATTCACTACTGATTTCACATTCGATGTTCTGGGCGTAATTTTCAAATAGGGACGAAAGAGACAATACAGAGACTGTAGGAAAATTTTCATCCGCAAGGCAATCTCCCGATAAATGAGGCATAATTCTAAAGCAGGACGTTCGGTGAACAAACGAAGAAAGTTCATCATCTCTGGGCACCGACTGCGTGTTGATGTGAGGAAATGTCGTATAGCTTTTAGTTTTCCTCAGATGTTCAGCAGTGAAGATTCTCGGGGTATTTAAAGTAGTAGAGTCACTGAAAGAACGTCTTCTTTGTTCGTCAGGCATCGATCTGAAAAGAGCGTATGACCAGGATGAGTACCTCAACTCTGCTAAGTGAAATCTGGTAATCCTTGGTATAGAAGAGCTTGTAATCAGTGTAGATACTACATACAGATCTGCCCAAACTAAAGTTGGCATCCGTGTTCAAATCATATATTGTTTCAGTTTTGTAATAACCTCAGTGAACTTAGAAACTTCTTACCTCAAGACAAAAACACTTCGGCATTGGTTGTCTGACTCAACTTCAGAGTCGATTTTGCTTCCTGCTGAATAGAAAAAAGCTGATTGTATAACACTACGCAGTCAGTCTTATTCCGATACACGGAATCAAATGATGTTATGTGACCTAATGTATTCAGCATTCAATTTAGAACTTAGGCCCCAGTTACATGGTCTTGAGTACCCGAGGCAATCCTCCCCCTGAGGCAACTTTATCGAGCGTTTATATGTGAAAACGTTGTCTCTGTAGTCCGAGTCACAGTTGACTCCGCATGATTATTCATAACCCATATTGAATAACCAAATGTACAAATATCCCTCTTTCTTTTAGTTTTCCCCGGTCATGCGATCAATCGGGTTTTGCGAAATTAATTTTTACTTCTTTGATACCAATTTCTGCTTTCAATCCTAAATCTAAACATTTCGTGACACTCACTACGCCGAGACTTGTCTCGGTTAGGCGAGCCAAAGTGTTTATATGAAGAAAAGATGTCCAGCCTGCCAGGGTTACCCTACCTGCCCAGCCGAGTTGTCTCGCCTCCCGAGACGGGTTCACGATCCTCTTGTAAACGGTTGGTTGAATTTTTCAAAGCAATAAGTGAACAGTTACCTCGGCCAGGGTAACTTGGAGGGGGGGGGGGGGGGGGGGAAAGGGTTGTCTCGGGTAACCAAGACCATATAAATGGGGCCTTAGTGTGGTGTGACACTGGTTTTACAAGGGAAACCCGCCTTATGGCCACCTTGTTAATATTTGTTCATCTTTCCATTGTTAATATTTTTCACACTGATACAAGTTTCAATTTTTTTTAAAAATTATATCTGCATTCCGGATGCTTATTAAACAACAGTTGTTTAGAAGTGCAATTGTGATATATCTGTTAAGACGTCACTCAATATAGACCAGTCATAAGGTTTAACCCTACCCCATTAATACGGCCACCCCGTTAATTTTCGTGGCCCCTTGGTGACCGTATTAACGGGAGCTAGCGGGGTTCTACTGTACTTCGTCCGTTAAAAAATAAAGCTATGTGATCAAGTCCCACTGTTATATTTAACAGATAGATTCCATGTTGAAATTGAAATTGTATTAAGTGGATTTTGTTTATTTTCCTTTTTAAATTTTACATCTGGCTTTCACGGCTTTCATCTAAAAAAGTTGAAAATAATTCAATATGATTTTTGAACTGGCGCACGGAAGTGGTAAACAATAAAGACAATAGAGCGTGTATGTCTCGGAGCGTTTATGTTTATGTCTTCTGTCTTATGTCTAGAGCGTCCGTGTCTTGCCCTCGAAGCTTCGCTTCAGTCGGGCAAATATTTATTTCAAGAACATCAAATTTCTGCGGGGCAACTATCAGCTGATAGTTTCTCGACAGAAACACTCTATTGTTTAACTAGAAATCGCGAGCTCATAATCTAATTGTTAAATTAGACAACGTCACAGACAACGCCAATGTCACAGACAACGTCAAAATGTGTTTTTTTGGCTGAGCAGACACATGGCAACATGGAATCTACTTGTTTTAAATACTAAAGAAACAAAAAACATGGCTAATGACGTCGTCTATGCGTCTGTCCTCATAAGTAAGAACCAATCGAAATGCGAGAATAATTCGAAATATTATGTAATACACAACTTATCACGTTCCTGTACCCGTCTATTACTCAGGCTGCCTTCACACAGAGACGGTTTGATTTGTAAACGCATATTTTTCGCTGCGGTTACATGGCGAGCGAAAATAACAAATGAAGCCGCATCATTTTGAAAACGTTATAAAACTGTAGCGTTTTTACGACGACAACGCTTAATGTAACGTGTCAACAGGTAGCCGCATCTTTTTGACAACGACCGTTTCTTGTGCGAAAAAAAATCAAGGCAAATCTTGGCAAGAACAATCTTTCATCAAAATGGGCAAACTGCTCTTGCTTCTTGGCCTCTGTAGCATTGGTTTACTCACGTTTTATGGCTTTATGAGGCTTGTTTTCGCCAGCTTCAATTTCCAGAACCCGATCTGAGCTGATTTAGTTCAATCAATCCCTGTTACACTCATACACACCCCAAACATTAGTGGTCTCCTTTAGGGAAGTGTTACAGGGTCTTCTTCTTGTTTTCCTTTTCAAGATGTTTTATTATTTACATCTTGAATAAATCTTTTGTTATGTAAAAGAAGAATGGTCCAGGGTGGGAATGCTGGAATTGACTGCTGCATTGCGCGTGCGTAAACTCTTAAGTAGTTGTTGGTGATCAATTATTTACCTCCTGTAACTTCCGGTTCAGTTTGGTTAATTGAAGGGCTGTAATTTCTAACCTGCAGTAAAATGACCGCACAAGTTTTTGTTATTAGCACAGGAGAGAAAGAAAATGCCAATTGAGACAATCGAAATGCACGCATGAATGAATGAATGAATGAATGAATGAATGAATGAATGAATGGATCAATCGACCGTTACTGTTTATAATTACTTACAGTTTCATCAGATTGCAATTCCTCTTCATACTCGCAGATGTAGAGCAGCTGCTGAGCAGTGCAGTCTTTGACTAATGCCTCATTGCTTGAGATATTTCCCTCACTTTTAGACAATCTTAGGCTTGATTTTTTGCCTTCTTTCCATCTTAGAAGATCAGTGAAAGACGAAACTCGAAGTACAGGAAATGAAGTCGACCCCACTGAACTTTTACTACAGCTACAAAGTAATTTTAAAAATATATTAAGTAAGCAAAATTTGCTCGACAAAATCAGTATATCTTATACCCTAATCTCACGCCACAATCCAAGTGCTAACGACGCTAACGTCCCTCATTTTTTCCTGAAAATTTTGTTTCCCAAAACCGTCAAAGTTTAAGGCGATAAGACCTGTTTGTTCGGAACATGTGAATAATTTCCAATTTCTCTTATCGATTTACTTCATTGCTCAAGGAAAATACCCAACATAATGATAACCAGACGCAAGCAGTTGGGTGAAAAAAGTTCTGAATAATACTTCTCAAACTCATTAATAATTCATTAAGTTTAAACAAAGGAAATCATGACCGTGACGGTGTTTGGATATCTGATCTTAATTAGCATAGATTTGAACGATTTTATTTCTCCGTTTTCTCCTTAGTTTTAGTTTCGATTGTGAAGATATATCAAACACTCAAGACAGTGTCTGACCACATTTCCAAACACCCCGAAGTTCGTCAAAAATACTCCGCTGCGCGTCGTATTTTCAACTCTCTTCTCGGTGTTTGGAAATGTGGTCAAACACGGTCTTTCGTGTTTGATATATTACTTCAAATACACACCTATTAAATATATTGGTCTATTTGAACCATACAAGTCATTAACAAAAAATTACTGTCACGATTTACAACAACTCTAGATGTATTTGCCGTTAAGCGACATTCAAGAAAGTGACTTCTATTCAACCTTGCTAACACGTTCTCTTTATATCGGTTCTTTTGTAAAGGAATTATTAGTTTCCGCTGTTTGTGGATCAAGTATTCACCAATCATTTACTCCAGTGCAATAAACCCTTGCCACATGGAGTTTCTTTATAGCTGTTGGTCTCACCTTTTAGATTGAAGAGCTTCACTAGTCACTTCGCTTTCTGTTTGAGAGGATTCGAGAGCTGTAGAGTTTTCAGCCGATGTAGAAAAAAATTCAAAGTTAATCATTTGAGACGATCGTAAGACATAAGGCGGAGGGATAATCTCTGGTAATTTCATATATACAAAGGTAGAGACCAGTACTCTAGCACCGTAAAGCGAAATAAATACGATTTCCTTCATAGGTAGTGGGCCTGTAGGCGTGGAAATACAATGTAATGTATCACAAACCTTCGCCCGTCAATTGTCAATAGGTGCCCTAAACAACCTGGACAGGCCTGTTGTGCAAAACTTCTCCAAAAATAAGAAAATACACACTTAAACGTTTTGTACTGTACTGTAAATATTTCGAACGCTCAAAATATAGGGATGCTCAAAAATTTCGGGGGATTTTATTTTTGGACGTTTTGTTTGTCGGAAATTAAGTTCGTCCGAAATCTTTGGTAAGTATTATTTATAATGTTCATTCACTCCCCAGACATCCCTAGACATCCCCAGATATCAGAGACAGTCAAAGTCAAAGTTGGCCTATTGCAAGACTTTGTGGAGACGAAGAAGAATTTGAGGTGGACTAACATATTCAGGAAGAATAAGAAAAGCTTGGATAGATGTTTTTAAAGGTATCTCTTTTCCATTTGGTATTGCTTTTGTTTTGCATTTAAAAGTAAAACGTTGGTGACACTGCCTTGCACAAGAAATTGGCTTTATATAACACACTCATCCATACTTGCATTCCAATGTACATTATAGATCTACCTGCGCATAAATCAGCTTTGCTTACAAATGTATAAAGAGATTTGCACCTTAAAATGAAGAACCACTGTTCTCTCCACCACAATCTTAACATATCCAAACAAACAAACAAACAAACCGCTTATGCCTGGAGGTTGACCGGGAAGGGATGGATAAGTAAATTCTTGTGAGTAGTTACTGATTAGCTTTTGTCTGAATGATGCCAGCAAAATAAAACACACAAAAAACACACGTGGATTCGAACCCAGGCCGAAGGGACTGCATGTCAGAATGAGAGGCGAGTGCCTGTTCCACCATGGAGGAAGCATGTTTTATTACGTCATTCTTGTGTCCAGACAACATCGCCAGAAATAACAGGCATACACATGAATAAAGAAATATGACCGTAACCTCCACATCAAAAACATCATCCTGACTGAGCAATTTTAAAGTGTCCGACGTAACCCTCCTCGAGAACTTATTACTGTATAATAACTGTGAAAGAAACCACTGTTCAAGAGACCCAAACAATTAAATTGCTATTAAAATTCAGTTGCTTACCTTTTTTCACTTCTGATTCAGTTCGATAAATAGGAAATTTGAAGTTTTCATCCTGCATTGAAAATGATTGTACAAATATTCATTATCAATCAATCAATCAATCAATCAATCAATCAATCAATCAATCAATCAATCAATCAATCAATCGGTCGGTCGGTCGGTCGGTCAGGTCAGGTCAGGTCAGTCAGTCTGTCTGTCAGGTTGGTGACAAGTGACCGTGTTCAGTAACAAATTTCCAAACACCGCGAACAGAGTTGAAAAATCAAAAAAAATCTATGCTAATAACGATAACAATTAACACCGTCACGATAATGATTTCCTTTGTTTAAGCTTGATGAATTATTCATGAGTTCCTGAAGTACCTTGTCATCAAATTCTTCTTCATTGATGTAGATGTGAGGCTGCTGACCAGTGCATGCCTTGACTGATGGTTCGTGTTCTGGTGAGACACCAAACGCGATAACAAACTCCATGCTGGGCTCTGTGCTTGAAATATCTCCCTTGCTCTCGCATAATGTAAAGTTCGAAATTCCTCCATCTTTGCATTTTACAACATCAGTAAAAGAACAGGTCCCACGTACGGGAAACGCTATCGACGCCCTGGAAGCCGAATTTTCACTGAAGGTAGTTAATTAGGAAAAAAGTTAGTTAATTAAAAAAAAAATGCTTAAGGTGGCTCCCTACAGTATTAACAGTATCTACAACTGCAGAACGATGAAGAACTAAAAATGAACTATTTGTTTCACCTTTGGGTTTAGGCTCCTGGGATTCACAGAGAAGAATAGCGATACACCTCGGGGTTCTTTTCGTTCACATGAGTGTAATGCAGACTGTTGCCATGGCAACAACCAACCATTTTTTTGCTATTTTCCACCTATTTGCTTCTCTTTCTAGGGTTAGCCTCAGTGAAATATCTTTAAACTCGGCAGTCTTGTGAAAACGATTTCGCACAATAGTTTAATTTGAAAAAATGAAAAGTTTAGCTGGTAGATTCGTAAAAATCCTTAATCTTCTTATTTTTAATTAAAAAAGAGAAATCCCTATATAAAATTTTGTCAAAAAATGATATTGTGAAGTAGGCATCTATATCATGACGTAAACAAACTGTCGCAAAATTTCACCGAAGGAAACACGAGAAAATAAACGCTGTTTTTCTCCGTTGGCTTCTTTGTGACGTCATAAAATTGCGAGACGACCACGCGCGCATGGGTATCAATGACCCCTGACGTCATTTGCGCGTGCAAGTGGGAGAGGAATCGTGATTAGTTCATATGAAAGCTACTTTTCGCAATATTATGACACATTTTTATAGAGGAAAATTTAGAAGAAGAAATTCTTACCCTATGGACGGCTAGCATCTTGTAATGGGCAATAATGGCTGCTAAAATTCGACCCTGTTCTTTCGTTGTGTTTTGTTGTGTTTTGTTGTTTCGTATTTCCGAAGTGCATATTAGTGCTCCACGAGCTCGTTACACGACTTAGGCCCGGTCCAAACGCCGCTCCACTCATGTGCCGAGCCAAACTTGATTAAGTTCGACTTAAGAGTGACTTTGGACCGACGGCTGGTTCAGACGGCGTACTTGCGTCGAACTTAATTCGGGAAGCCGGTGGTAACAATTTTCGACGAGAAAATATGCATTCTGAATTCAAGAACTCTGTCCAAATAGACAAGCTGTGACTAACATTTCGCTGTTATAGCAATATTTAGGGAAGCAAATTCAAACTCAAGGTTCAGTGTTTGTATTTAGACAGGTTTTCTCCCGGTTAATTCGACTTGTTAAAGGGAAATCTCATAAGCTGGGCTCTTATCACGAAGAAAAACTAAAAAATGAAATTGAGCTAAAGAAACTCGCTTGTACAGTCCCGTTTCTCATAAATCGAAAGCATTTTTGTCGTCTTTATTTTTAGCGACAACTTCGAGCTTCTTGCATGACTGGTCACGCCACTCAATTTTGAGCCAATCACGAGTTCCATTATATGAAAGATACATTACAGTAATTTATGCATTAGGTTCGACACATAAGGAGAACGCCGTATGAATCAGCTGCTGCTCCAACGTCGCATAGTGCGGCAGACCCCGCCGAATTTAATGTTGTTTGCCGCACCAAACCTAACCCGCCGAGCCAAACTGATTCGAACGCCGCTCTTCTGCCGTACTTAAGGCCCGGTCCAAACGCCGCTCCACTCATGTGCCGAACCAAACTTGATTAAGTTCGACTTTAGAGCGACTTTGGAGCGACGGCTGCTTCAGACGGCGTGTTTGCGTCGAACTTAACTCGGGAAGCCGGTGGTAACAATATTCGACGAGAAAATATGCGTTCTGAATTCACGAACTCCGTCCAAATAGAAAAGCTGTGACTAACATTTCGCTGTTATCATGTTGTTATAGCAATATTTAGGGAAGCAGATTCAATCTCGAGGTTCAGTATTTGTATTTAGACAGGTTTTCTCCCGGTTAAATCGACTTGTTAAAGGGAAATCTAATAAGCTGGGCTATTATCACCGAGCAGCAAGACTAGGCGTTAGATCGGCCGGAGGGGCTGGCAAACAACAAAGAATACAACACATGCATGACTGGTCACGCAACTCAATTTTGAGCCAATCACGAGTCCCGTTAAGGTTTCTCTGGCACCAATCAGAAGCCAGAACTACTCCGACCGTTTGGAACTGGTCCGTTAAAACCTTGTCCCCAGGGGCTCTTCCTCTCGTTCTTGACTTTTCTTCGCCCGAATATTTTTTTCTCGCCCGTTTAGACTTTTCCCCGGCCCCACCAACTGCCCCTAGTCTACGAGGATGCGCAATAGGGACCTTAAGGTCATTCCGCTGAAATAGAACCTGCACAGAGATTTTTGTGAAACTTTGCCTGTCGATTGTTTATATTATAGGAACTTAAATTTTGAAATAAAAATGAGGGGTCCCCATGTTCGTTTAGGAGCAAAAGCACCTTGTTTATATCCATATAAATCCTTATAATAGCACCATGATTGTAGTCACGATTGCTTGCTAAATTCACGTTTCCGACGATTACTTTTTAACCGCGCGGCCATGGGCCGAGCGCGGTTCATGGTTTACCCGTGGTTTATTATTTTTTTTAACCGCGCGGCCATGGGTCGAGCGCGGTTCATAATCTACCCTTGGTTTATTATTATTATTATTTTTTTGTCGGTGACCAGACCCAAACTTCCTCTCGGCCAAATTTTGAGTCACGCAACGTGTGATGTTTATTCGCTAAAAGCTGTTAAAACATTAATACACGGACAATTTTACGGATATTGTTTTCTTTGTTGTGGGTAAAATATATCTTCTTTTGGTTTTATCGAAGCGTTGGATTCAAACGGAATAATAAATACGCTAAAAAATTATTACGTCAGCCATGGAATGCGTTGAAGTTGCAGCTTTCACTTTCGATAGGTGACAAATAAGATCGTGTTTACTTTGCAAGTTTATTTCCCCAGAAGCGACGGTCATTAATTTATTTGCAATTTTGCGAGTATTTCTTGTGGTTTTACGCAAATGATGGAAATTCTTTGGCTGTTTCATCACAGCGAGGTCATAAATCGGAAGGAAAATTAAATATTTGCAAGCCAAGCAAAGAACTTGCCAGAACACACAAGGATGATGTCATTGGTAGGGAAATAACCACCATACTAAAGATAGCCGTGGATAACGCAATTCTTGAATTATGCGACTCGTGTGACTTCTTTGCTAGCCCTTTACTCAAGGGAAAAAACAATTAAATTTAATCGTGAATTTTAAGAGAGAAAGCTGTTGTTAATTTAACTCATCTCAGGTCCTGACTTTCGCGGGAAAAAATTAAAAACCCAGCGCTCGTCAAAAATTATATTTTTTCACCAGAAATTTAGCTCGGAACATATACATATTTATATTCGTTTGAATCGTCGATGAAATGACCTTTTCCGGATATTTTTTCCTTGGGGGTCAACAAAAACCTCCGATAACAAAATCACGCCGAACCCACACGTTGCAAAAAAATCTCTTGAAAACCCACACTTCGAAGAGATATATCACTTTAGCGTTAATAGCTATCACACATCAGCAAAAGGTAAATCTATTCCTTAACAATCCAGCTTTATCGTGTTAAAATTTCAGCGAAATCGAACAAAACCAGAATTAATTAGAATTTTTTTTGTGACCTCACTTTCCAGACTTGACCTAACAAAGAAAGCCACGGTCGCCTATAGCAACCGAAAAACGCGAACATAACAAAGCCGACGTTTCGGCCAAAAGACTCCAGAATTATCGCCTGAGAGCTTAAACTTGAATGGGAACATCTTTATCGAACTTTTTTCAACTGTTTAGACGAAAGACTGGCCTCGGCGGGCTACAACAAAGACCAAGAGAAAAACAGAACAAGACAGCAGAACAAACCGATAATATTTCATCGCATGGCTTTCGGCACGAAAACGAAAACACAGCTTACTTCTGGATAAATTCAGCCTTAGAAGCCAGTAACCGGTCCCAAATTACTTTCTGTATCCTTACAAATGTCGTGACTTCCATCTCCGAAAGATTTTGCCCCAATTTTGAGCAAATAAACATTTCGTCGACGGTGACCGCCATTACGGCGGCTTGCATACTAAATTAGTTAACTTGACAAAATTCTCCCGTGGGGGGATACGACGAAAAGAGCTGAAAAATGGCCTGTAATTGGCTAATGATGAGATCATCCCACTGTCCAAATTTGGTCAGAATCGAAAGTAACGCCAATTTTCTGTCACATTTTCAATCTGTGGTCACTGGAGTTTTATTATTAAATTAAATGACTTGTGTGACTACTTTGCAAGCCCTTTACTCGTGGAAAACACCAATTAAATTTAATCATGACTTTTAAGAAAGAAAGCTGTTGTTAATAGTGTTATTATCGTGTCATGCCCATACATATCCCGAAGAAAGTTCTACAAAGATTAAGACCATTACGTCATTGGAGATCTGTCAACGGCTACCACTGATGGTGCAATAATACAATTTGTGTTGATCAAGTGATGTGATGTCTACAGTAACAAAAGAATCATCAATAACTGCTTTGGAATGTGCACTGCGTTCCGACGGTAGTGCTAAGCAAACAGTTAAATTTTAAAAGCGCGGTTATAAGATCTAACAGATCTTGTTTTAGTTTTGTCGGTGACCACACCCAAACTTCCTCTCGGCCAAATTTTGAATGACGCAACCTGTGATGTTTACTCGCCAAAAGCTGTTGAAACATTAATACAAGGACAATGTGACGGATATTGTTTTCTTTACTTTGGGTAAAATATATTTTCTTTTGGTTTTATCGAAGCGTTGGATTCGAAGGGAAATAATAAATACGCCAAAAAGAAGGTATTACGTCAGCCATGGAATGCGCTGACGTTGCAGCTTTCACTTTCGCTACGTGACAAATAAAATCGTGTTTACTTTGCAAGTTTATTTCGGCAGAAACGACGGTCATCAATTTATTTGCAATTTTTGGAGTATTTCTTGTGGTTTTAGGCCAATGAAGTAAATTCTTTGGCTGTGTTATCGCAGCGAGTTCGGTGATCAGAAGGAAAATTAAATATTTGCAAACCAAGCAAAGAACATGTTAGAACATGCAAGGATTACGTCATTAGTAGGGAAATAACCACCGTACTAAAAATAGCCTTGAATAAAGGAGGTCTTAAATTATGTGACTCGTGTGACTAGTTTTCCAGCCCTTTACTCGTGGAAAACACCAATGACTTTTAAGAAAGAAAGCAATTGTTAATAGTGTTGTTATCGAATCGTTCATGTCGTTCATATCGTTCATGCCCATACATATCCCGAAGAAAGTTCCAGATTAAGACCATTACGTCATCGGAGATTTCACAACGGCTACGACTGATGGTGCAATAGTACAGTTTGTGTTGATCAAGTGGTGTGATGTCTACAGTAACAAAAGAATCATCGAGGACTGCTTTGGAATGTGCACTGCGTTGGGACTGTAGTGCTACGCAAACAGTTAAATTTTAAAAAGCGCAGTTATAAGATCTAACAGATCTTCTTGTTAACCGCGCGGCCATGGGCCGAGCGCGGTTCTAGGTTTACCCGTGGTTTATTATTATTTTTTTTTTTTGTCGGTGACCAGACGCAGACCTCCGCTCGGCCAAACTTTGAGTCATGCAACGTGTGATGTTTTTCCGCCAGAAGCTGTTAAAACATAAATACACGGACAATTTTACGGATATTTTTTCTTTTTTGTGGGTAAAATATATTTTCTTTTCGTTTTATCAAAGCGTTGGATTTAAAGGGAATAATAAATACGCTGAAAAAAGGTATTACGTCAGCCATGGAATGCGCTGACGTTGCAGCTTTCACTTTCGCTACGTGACAAATAATATCGTGTTTACTTTGCAAGTTTATTTCGGCAGAAGCGACGGTCATTAATTTATTTGTAATTTTGCGAGTATTTCTTGTGGTTTTAGGCAAATGAAGTAAATCCTTTGACTGTTTCATCGCAGCAAGTTCATAGATCGGAAGGAAAATTAAATATTTGCAAGCCAAGCAAAGAACGTGTCAGAACGTGCAAAGATTACGTCATTGATAGGGAAATAACCACCGTACTAAAGATAGCCGTAGATAACGCAATTCTTGAATTATGTGACTTGTGTGACTTCTTTGCTAACCCTTTACTCAAGGGAAAAAAACAATTAAATTTAATTGTGACTTTAAAGAAAGAAAGCGGTTTGTAATAGTGTTCGTATCTTCATGCCCATACATATCCCGAAGAAAGTTCCAGATTAAGACTATTACGTCATCGGAGATGTCACAACGGCTACGACTGATGGTGCAATAATAGAGTGTGTGTTGATCAAGTGATGTGATGTCTACAGTAATCAATGAATCATCAAAGATTGCTTTGGAATATGAACTGCGTTGCGACTGTAGTACTAAGAAAACAGTTAAATTTTAAAAGCGCGGTTATAAGATCTAACAGATCTTCTTGTTTAGTTTTGTCGGTGACCAGACCCAAACTTCCTCTCGGCCAAATCTTGAGTCACGCAACCTGCGATGTTTACTCGCCAAAAGCTGTTGAAACATTAATACACGGACAATGTTACGGACATTGTTTTCTTTATTTGTGTGTAAATATATTTTCTTTGGTTTTATCAAAACGTTGGATTCGAAGGGAAATAATAAATGCACTAAGAAAAGGTTTTACGTCAGCCATGGAATGCGCTGACGTTGCAGCTTTCACTTTCGCTACGTGACGAATAAGATCGTGTTTACTTTGCAAGTTTATTTCGGCAGAAGCGACGGTCATCAATTTATTTGCAATTTTGCGAATAGTTCTTGTGGTTCTAGGCAAATGAAGTAAATTCTTTGGCTGTTTAAACGCAGCGAGCTCGGTGATCAAAAGGAAAATTAAATATTTGCAAGCTAAGCAAAGAACATGTCAGAACACGCAAGGATTACGTCATTGGTAGGGAAATAACCACTGTACTAAAAATAGCCGTGAAGAACAGAAGTCTTAAATTATGTGACTCGTGTGACTACTTTTCCAGCCCTTTACTCGTGGAAAACACCAATGAAATTTAATCATGGCTTTTAAGAAAGAAAGCAATTGTTAATAGTGTTGCTATCGAATCGTTTATATCGTTCATATCGTTCATGCCCATACATATCCCGAAGAAAGCTCCAGATTAAGACCATTACGTCATCGGAGATTTCACAACGGCTACGACTGATGGTGCAATAATAGATTTTGTGTTGATCAAGAGATGTGATGTCTACAGTAACAAACGAATCATCAAGGACTGCTTTGGAATGTGCACTGCGTTGCGACTGTAGTGGTAAGCAAACAGTTAAATTTTAAAAGCGCGGTTATAAGATCTAACAGATCTTCTTGTTGTTCTACACTGAGAATTGGTCCATATTTAGTTTACACAAAGAAATTTATTACTCAATTCAAAACAACAGAAAAAAATGATAGGTCACCGTACTCGTTTGCGAGAAATTTTTTTAATGCGCCATTTTTTAATGCGCGCGCGCTAATCACGCGTGAAATTATGCGCAGTAGGGATGCGCAAGGCAATACTGGGGAATGACCTTAAGCACCGACGACGAAGAGCCCAGAGGACGACGACCGGAAGTAAAATTTTCCTCTTACCGCGCTACTGCGCATGCTAGACCCGTCGTCTACGTGAACTTAGGGGGCTTAAGCAAACGACGACGACGACGACGACAACGAGAACGTCACCAAACAAAAGGTCTAATGAGCAAAACAGTGGCTATGCACGTGCGTTATAAATCTCTGTACATTTCTTTGCCGTCCTCTGCAAAACAACGTAAAATGACCAAGTTCTGCGTCATCTACGGAACGTGGACGACGAAGGCTAATTCTTCGTTTTTCCATTTGGAATTGAACACCGTCGTTGCATATTTAGCTTAGGCACGTTTTAAGAGCCATTGGCGTACCGAACAGATCTAGACAATCGCGAATTTCGCTTGTAAAATATAAATACATTTTTTACTAGGCGTCGTCCTCGGTGTCGTCGTCGTCGTTGCTTAAGCTCGCTGTTTAGGACGTCAAAACGTCAGGTTTGCCGTCCTGAGCTAACGTGAGCAGGTATTAATCCATTTACGCAGTGTTTCAGGCAGAAAATGTATATCAAACTATTGAAATGGAAGTTGGTTATTTATTTAACCTCTTCGCTTTGTATTAACCAGATTTTACGGCGAGTTTGGTGTAGAAATCGTTGGTAATAACATTATTTTGGGTTTGTCGATTTGTCCGTTGTTGAATTTGCTTGTCAGCGAAAGTAGCAAATTAAATGAGTTCAGAAATTGAAAAATGACTCTGTATTTCATTTTCCTCTGGTTCCTATCTACATGTAGGCTTTCGCTTGTTTTTGGGATAGAATTTTATACCGTGAAGGTCGTTTTAGATTATATCGGGCCGAAATTCGGCATCATTCATCTCTTCGAGTGAAAACCTGTTATGTTCTTCGTATCAGAAATCGGGATTTTTCGAGATTAATTCCTCATGTAGGACTGAAAATTTGTTGTCTCCGATAGTACCGTTTTCGTAGCTCAAGAGAAACAGGTCTTGGGACTCGTGAAAGGAAGAAATGACAAAATTGTTCGATAGTTTTACGTCGATGTTTACACGAACTCAGCTCTGTTTACATGTACTCGCACTTGGTTTCACGCCGTGAACGACGTCCTCAACCCAATCCTACAACAGTTTTACTCGTCGTCCTCGTCCCATTCGTTTCCCACATGATATAACCCTGTTTCCCAGTTGGTGAAGTCGAATTGATGATATGTCACTAAAACACTTACTCCATTTTAAATAACGCCGCATAAAGCTTAAACTTATCATGTTAACGAATACCAATAAAGTGACTGTTATTCAGCCTTGCCAACTCAAAGTGTCAAGCAGCATGGAGTTTGTTCAGTTAGCCTTTTCTAGACGCTTGATACCTTTCCCGTTTTCATTCCACTGCTCTTAACTGAACGCCGGGAGCCGGTTAAGTATCAGATAATAAACACTCAGCATACCTTAAGGATTGAACGACTTCATTATTCACTGGACTTTCTGTTTGAGCGGTTCCAACAGTAGAGTTTTCAGCTAATGTAGAAAATGATAATTCAAAGTTATTCGTGAAGATTAAAATTGGAATTCCTTCCTTACCTGGGAAAGGGATAAAGTCTCAACTGGTTTGGTATGCTTACAGACAGAGATGGGTTTTTTAATACTTACGCTATCACTGTTACTCAGATTTCGTTGGCCTTCATGAGAGTAAATTTACAATCCGTCGCCACTTATATATCAAAAGTGTCACACAACTTGCCAAACAACAAAATTCCACGCTAATTAGCAAGGTGTGCAGTACCGTTTGCATCATAAAGGGTATCCCAGGGACACATAACACTTTAACTATATCAGTCAGTGAAAAGTTTTCTTACTCTGGTCCTTTTTGGTCTTGAACAGTGGTATTTGGCAGACTTTCTTTCAAACACCTTTGTTTATTACTTGCGTGATCTCGCGCCGATTTTGTCGGGATTTGGAAGCTAGTCATTAGCAATAACGTGACAATTTGACGCTTGTCAAGTCGCTGTGTGAGTAGTACAACGTGACAGTAAAGCATGCTTCTACCTTGCAGAGTGCTGTCGCAACTTGCAAGACTTGAGATTTGTTACGAGGTCTTAAGAAAGGATAGTCTCCTCCGCAGCCGTTATTAGGGTCGTCACGCAACGCTTCCCCCCCACTAACAGCTGTTAGTGGGGGAGAAGCGTTGCGTGACGACCCCAATTACGGCTGCGGAGGAGACTAAAGAAAGGACGGTTTTGTAAGATTTTTTTGTTTGTCAACGATTTCAAAGAACTCTCTAATGATGGAACGACTTCCATGCGCGCTCATAAGTCCATCATAATAATGTAATAAGCAAGTCGCTGATTCAGTTGGCTGTACGTTCGAGCTGCTGATTGGCTGCATTTAAAAGGTATCCATGGTTACCGGATTACTAAGTAGCCATAAATCTGACAGCAATATATTCTTACTTTAATGTGGTATCAGGAAATAAAATAACAAAAAAGATTTTCATACCAGCTTGTGTCTCGCCCTTGATTTTGTCAGTGAACACACCTGAAATAGCGATCTAAGGGAGGGTGAGAATAGTAACATTTACCCAAAGTTTTACCATGAATTGGTAATTGTCCACAAAACTATTTCTCGAATTTTAAACCATGGTGATTTCAGTTCAAACTCCTAACAGCTTTCGGGAAAAAATTACGTGCCTTTGTAGAGAATAAATTAAAATAAGTGTAAAATGAACGATGCATGTCTTCGACCCCAAAATCTTTTTTGACATTCCATACCTTGGGATCTTTTTCTTCGACTTTGCTGTCCTCTTTGAGTGACATCTCAAGGCCAGATTCCAAAAGACAGCTGTTATGCTTACATCTTCCAGAAGCATACACTGTCCATCAACGTACGATAGAGAAATTTTCACTTTCACATGTTTACAACACCGATGAATTATTTGTAAACGCCGAGCAATTACAACCAGCAGGGTGTGTTGCGTCGGCACTGAACGCTGCAGGCTGTTGAATCAAACAATCGTAAATGTTACATGGAAGTGTTTGCGTGAAGGTTGTTAATCTACAGTCAAAGAACACGAGACCTACAATAACTGAATGACTTGTTCTGTATCACCGCTATAAAACCCCCAAGACAATGCAACGTCATTCGCTTGCCAAATCACCGACTTAAGTTGAACAACCACCATATAATTGTGTAGCCATTGTCCACTGTAGGACCACAGCATCAACATCTAATTTGTTGATTTTCATGGATTTGTGTTTGCCTGTTTGTTTACTTGCTTTTTGTTGCTTCCGTCATTATTCCCGTTTAACTGTCAAGTGAATGAATCAAAAGCTGGACCGACTCCCTTTTACGAGATCAGAAATAATTCCACTGTAAGATTTGCTTCCAGGCTATTTGTACTTTATTTCGATTAGGATGGGCGTTTTTCTAGTTTTCGATTTCTTTTCCAGTGTGACTTTAAATTGAAATTTCGGCCGCCTCCTTGGTTCTCCATAAATGTTTAAAAACAACTTTTCAATACACCCATTTCATTTTTCTCTGAATGGAAAACGTTTGTTTTAATAAAACAGAGTAAACGATTTTAAAAAAACCTGTTTGCGAGAAGCGCGCGCGTCTTTAAAACTAACACATTGTTCAAAACAAAGAAGCTACAATTTTCTTACCTCAAAGTTGATTACCTCGTTTCGTTGCTGATCTTGAAATGCATTTTTTTCATAATGGAAAGCGAGTGTTTATTATCAATATTAAACGTACTTCACATCACTGTAAAGTCCATAACGTCATAAATTCTGACGTAACAAACGCAAATTAAACATGGAGGTCGCTGACCAGTACTTAACTTTTACCAAGACAGTGGGAATGAATCGAAAGAAATTAGTGAGAATGATATCTCACAAACAATTAGTCAATCAATTTCAACTTGTTCGCATCACTACGCCGCTAATGTACCATTTATAAACGGTCAAGCTATAACAACTTCTGGAAACTAACTAGTCACTGTCAAATAATGAAATTGATACTCGATTGATCAGGAAAACAAGTACCACGAAGACATTTTAATTTTGAATATTGAAAATGACCTACAGTACATTGTATCTCTCAGTTTCTTTGAAAAACGGTCTAGTAACGGTCTGCGGTCATACAAAGGCTTGATGTCTTGCATTGTGAACAACCTAACTACACGTATGCATGTGGCTAAGCTATCAATGAAATATTCAAACCACATAAAATCAACATCATTTAATTGGTCTGCATATATACAACATGAGAGAGAGACACAAACTATATGTTAATTTACAATTGAATTCATTTGATTCTACAGGTAAAATAAAAATTCCTAACGTGGCTGTGACTAAATATTTGTACAGAAAATGACGACCTCCCATTAAGAAATGCAAAAGATTTGCTTATAACCATCCTTCCTCGTTATAGTAGTTCAATTGTCCACAAGAGAAGGACCTACATAAGTGTTAGTACCTCTGTAGTTACCGTCATATGCGCATTGATGTTGTTCGTCAAACCCTAACACCAGAATTTACTGTGTCTCTCCTATTCGCTACAACAGTTGGAAAATTTCAAATAAACTTGTGGTGTCATATTTTTGCCTATATTTACTCGTTCAAGTACAGTTTACACACCACCCTACTACCTTCGACATTGTACTTAGCTGGATACCAATGGTCTAGGTTTCTCTCTTGGTGCGGAGGTTCCAGTTTTAATCAGACTGTGTGAAGGAACCTCTGGTAAATGTACAGGTTCTCTATCCACCCACTGATTATGAGTGCTGTTCACGCTCGCCTCAGGCCTCAGGGCGGGCCTCGACAAGGGAGAGCGGGACTGGTGATCAACCAGCGGTGGTAAGCCGCCGGTTATTTGCTGCACGTTTGTTCCAGGTAATATCGCAGGGGCTGTCTCTGGAAAAATAACAAAAAATAGCAAAACAAACACTGACAAATAGTTGCTCGGGCGTGAGAGGTAGGAGAGAGATGGCGTTCTTCTAAATACAGCAGAGAAATGTTAATGTAAGATGTCAGCAAGGCTGGTATTGGTCCATGCAGACTCTCCAAGGTTTATTGCCACAAACGTTTAAACAGAACTTCCCTTATTTTTTATTTTTTTCCCAGAATAGATTGCGGAAAGAAACTGGCCATAGCTTCTTGTTTTTCTGGTTTGCTTTTATGAATTGCGGCTAAAGTGTTTGCCAAACGTTCTTCAATTTTTCCAATTTAGTTCTGTTGCTTGGCTGGGGCTTCTCGCCGACTCCTTAGAGTGGGCTTTCCATATTGGATATAAACGATCTCTTTATCCCAACAGCCTCCTACTAAACGATGAAACGTTTTTTTTTTGTTCATCAGTGACGTTGGATAGCGATTGATCGTTTAGTATAAGTGAATTGAAGCCAGTGTAAAGAGCAAAATATTGACCATAGATATTATCGGTTTTATAAATAAATCAGTTATTTATTATTTGAAAGCTTTACGCTTTCTGTAGTGTCCAGACCGCAGTAAGGAGTCACGGTCAAATATGAAATAACTGGCCCCAGTTGTTCGAAAGTTGGACAACGCTATCCAGTGGATATGTGTTAACAAAACAAACCACGCTATCCACTGGATAGTGATTTATCCTGCCGGTGGAAAGCGTTTTCAACCTTTCGAACAACCCGGGGCTGATTTATTTAACGAAGGATTTTAATATCGAGCGAAAAGAAACTACAGAAAGGGACTGGGTTAAGTAACGAGGTAGTTTGCATTTTGCTTGAAAATACGGGTCTGTTGTTACCTTTGTCTCCAATAGCGAGGCTTTCCAGCTCGCGTTCCAGCTCTTCCAGTTCAGTCGATCCTATCCCAGCAGTCTCAGCGACCTGTACGTTACCTTAACAAAGTGATATTAGATCTTAGTATCACCCAACTTGTGGACTAATGCAAATCATGCATTTTGATTGGCTACGCTACTAGAGGACTATTAGTAATAGTAGCGAAATTGGCGCAATCGAGCGTGACGCTTTCTTTCGTTTCATTCCCAAATAAATATTTCTTCAAGTTGCATTTGCTAACTTTATTATTGCCTTTTCTGTCCGACTGGTTGAGTGATACTAAAACAATTAGACCCTTCGCCCTTAAGGGCCACGGGTCAATAGCCCATTCGGCTTCGCCTCATGGGCTATTGACCCGTAGCCCTTGCGAGCAACGGGTTTAATTGTTAATTAGTACTCGTAAATATAACAAAGTTAGTTTGCTTACATGGAAAACACAACAAGACAATGATTTTATCCCGTTACAGGTCCTCAGAATCAAAATAACGAGAAAACATTCTGAAAATTACGCGTCCACAGGGCTCGAGATTAACTTTTTCGTTCGGGAGCCAGCTGGCGACTAACGGAGAAATTTTGGTAGCCAGATCGTAAATTTTGGTCGCCAACTTATTTTATAAATAACTTATACAAGAACACGATTTTATACGTTACTTTGCATGCAAGAAAAGTCACAATTGAAGAGCGAAAACAATTAGAAACAACACGAGTAACACTTAGCTATAAAGCTACCGCTGTTCTCAGGTGATATGTCTCTGGTCCGAAGGTAATGGTTGTCTCCATTGTCATTTCAAATGAAGCGAAGCATAAAACGTTTTAAGTCCGTGGTTTTCATTGTGAGACAAACACGGGTCCTTGCGTATTTTCCCTTTGCTACTTCTTCGAAATCCCGTTCTTTATTTTCAACTTGCTTTCCTCGAAGGATTCAAAATTTGGAGTAACCTGTTGGCTAAATCTTCATTCCCTTCACGTAAAAACTCACGTAATTCCTTCCACTGATTGGTATCTGCCTCCATTTTCGCGGCAAATGAAAAGCACATGGTGTTGAAGTGCGTCTGCGATCTCAGTTTCGGAAGAAGCCGCTGAAACAATATGGCGCGCCGTGAACGCAGTATCGACATGTCGAAATACATTCAATTTTTTCGATTATCTTGTAATATTCAGACACTATTTTACTGGGGACGGAAAGGTGACTTGTATACTAGCTACCATATCCGATTGATTTCCTGATATAAAGATTTAAAAACAAAAGTTGTGTCGTGGTTTTCTTTAGTTATCGGACAAAACGCGATTCGCCAGCTGGCGACCAGTTCTGAAAATTTAGTCGCCAGTGCTCAATTTTTGGTCGCATTGGCGACCAGTGAGTCGCAATTTCGAGCCCTGGTCCACCATGTTAGAAACTTTTCTAATAGCTGGTTTTCACATGACGTCACTAAAATTCGAACGGGACTGGGTCGAGGCATGCTGGGCGGATAGTCGTGTTTCTGAAGCTCTCCGCAATTTCAATAGTTTTTTAACGCTTTATGGCCGATGCTACTTTAAATCTTAAAAGGAAAAAGCGTGGAAGCAATTCAAGTACCTCCGACAACGAATTGAGGTCTCCGGAAGAAAAAAGGGCCAGAGATAAGCCTTTGAACGTTGACATAGCGTCGTCTTCAGGGAACAAAATTCCGCAGAAAATAGAAATGACTCACGACCTTGGCGCAAAAGTTGACCTTATTCTTTCTAGTCTCGAAGCAGTAAATTCAAAACTTGAGTCAATTAACGCTGTGGTTGTTAGCCCAGAAGAGAAACTGTGTAAAGTACAGGGCAGAGTGGAAATGCTCGAACAAGATCAGTCGAAGTCGAAGGACGCCATTAAAGATATGCATGATGGCCTCCAAGCATTGAATACAATTGTTGAAGAATGTAAGACCGCTGGTGATAGAGTTAAGAATTACTGCGATGACAAATACAAGGATCTATAAGATCAATTGCTGTACGCGGAGGTTTATCAACGGCGCGAGAATCTTCGCTTTCATGGCATAGAAGAGAAGACCGGTGCTAAGGAAGATACCCACTCTGTTCTTCAAGAATTCTTTGTGCAAGTGCTGGAGATTCAGCCAGGAGAAGTTCAAAAAATTGAGCTCCAACGGGTGCACAGAGTAGGAAAAACAAACGTAGACGGAAAGCCGACAGCGATAATAGCGAGGTTTCTGCGTTATCAAGATCGAGAATCCATCTTTTCCAAGACGAGTCTTTTGAAAGATTCTCAGTTTGGCATCTCAGCGGACTTGCCGAAGGAGATTGTTAAAAGGCGCAAGGAGCAGTTTAAGAAGTTGATTGAGGCAAGAAAATCCGGTAAGCTTGCATTTTTCAGTCGTGCGGAGCCCGACAAGTTTTATATTGACAGAGTTTTAGTACCGTTATGAACTGACACTCGTGTTTTGCTAGCAAAATTTCGTTGTCATGTCATCAAGATCTTTCTCTATAGTCGCTTAAATTTACAATTGTATGTTTAGCATAAAATAGCAATGTCAAACAGTATATTTGAAGATGGTCAGGGTACGTTACGTTGACTATATGAATTTCATGTTTAGGGTTACAGGGATGTTATTGTTTATCATTCCGCGTTAAGCTTACATTTAAGGCCATAAGGTGATAGTTTTTCTTTTTTGGAGAGTCGACATCCAATACGAATTGCGGGGCATTCACCATCTTTTGTAGTTTCAGTGTCCCGTTCGGTGTTTTATCGATTCGATCCACAGTAGCGCAGCAGTTTTTTCTGGCTACTGTAAAATATGTCGTTAGGGTTTCAATGTCTCGTGTTGCGTGTTTTTATTTTTTTGTAAAGTAGTTTACTGCATAAAATTTTGCTCTTTGTTAGGTATAGGGTCAAATTCAAATTCAAGGTCAATTTCTCTCAAAGCTGGCTTTGCAGCCAACCAACGTATTTGTTTTGATCGGTGGAATTTAAATGGAATATTATGCAAATATGGCTCCTAGCAATATTAATTTTAAATTGTTGTCACTAAATGCTCGAGGGATTCCATCTTTGGAGAAGCGAAAGGCATTGTTTGGGTGGTTAATGAAAGATAGAGCTGATATTTGTTTTTTGCAAGAATCATATAGTACTCCTGAAGTGGAGAAAATTTGGAAATCTCAATGGAAAAGGGGAAATGTTTTTCTCGCATGGTACGGAACATAGCAGGGGTGTCCTCATTCTAATTAAAAATTCTTTAGAGTTCGAACTTAAAACTATAAAAGTGGATAAAAACGGCCGTTTCATCATCTTAGAAGCAAATGTCCAGGATCATCCCTTTCTCTTTGTTAACTTGTATGCCCCGAACAAAACAAACGAGCAATCTACATTTTTTGACGAGATCCGTGAAGAATTGCATAACCTTTGTCTAGCGGAAGATTGTAACATTGTAATCGGTGGTGATTTTAACGTAATTTTCGACCCTGATCTGGATGGAAATGGCGGAAACCCAAAACGAAAAGAATCGGTTAAGTGCATTGAGAACATCTGCCTTGCTAATGATTTAATTGATATATGGAGGATTAGAAACCCAAATGTAAAACGTTTTACATGGCGTCAGAAGACGCCCGTGATCCAAAGGAGGCTCGATTTCTGGCTAGTAAGCAATGGTATGCAGGAAGATAATGTTGATGTCATTCCATCGCTTAAATCTGATCATTCAGCAATTGTGCTATCTACAAATGGAATTGAGATTAGATCCCGTGGTCCCTCGTTTTGGAAGCTTAATTCAAGCTTGTTAGATGATAAGGAATATGTGTCTTTAATTAATATGAAATACCCATTATGGCCGAACGATGAATTCAAAGAAGTTACAGATCCGAGGCTTTTCTGGGATCTGATGAAGTATAGAATTCGCCAAGAAAGTATTTCTTACAGTAAACTGAAAGCCAAAGAGCGACGGTCAAAAATGGTAGCATTAGAATCTAAGCTCAATGACTGTCAAAAAATGTGTGATCAAGATCCTTAGCCAAAAAATATGAACACGTTTGAGGTTTTGAAGACGGAGTTTGAGCTCCAGAATGATTACATCACCCAAGGGGCAATAATACGAACCCGAGCCACCTGGGACGAGCAAGGAGAAAAAAGCAACAAATATTTTTTAAATTTAGAAAATTCCGGAGGTAAGGAAAGTTCAGTTCGGAAGATATTTAAGGAAGATGAATCCTCAACATCAAATCCTCAAGTGATTATGAAAGAACTTTGTTCCTTCTATTCTGACCTTTAAAAAAAAGTATAAATGAGAATAGTGAAACTTTGACAGATTTATTTATGAGGGATTTACATCTTCCGAAATTGACCTCGGACCAAAGAAAAAGATGCGATGAAAATTAACGGTAGGAGAATGTTTTAACACTTTAAACACTTTAAACACATTCCAAAACTCCAAGGAATGACGGGCTCACGGTAGAATTTTATTTAGTGTTTTGGCGAATAGTAGGTAAGCATCTGATTGATTGCTTTAATTATGCACATGATCATGGCGAGCTCTCCAATTCTCAAAAACAAGCTGTAATTACTTTGTTGGAAAAGAAAGGAAAGGACAAAACGCTGATAAAAAACTGGCGCCCAATTTCCCTAATCAATGTGGACGCCAAAATAGCTTCTAAAACTTAAGCCAAACGATTGGAACCAATCTTACCCGAGTTAATTCAATGCAGTCAAAATGCGTACGTAAAAGGAAGGTCAATTTTCGACGCTGTAAGAACTATTGACGATATTTTGGAATACACCAAACATACGAAAATGTCAGGCATTCTTGTTGCTATTGACTTTGAAAAAGCGTTTGACTCTTTGGATCATACTTATCTTTTAAAAGTTCTCAATGCATTCAACCTTGGGCCATCTTTTATTCAATGGATCCGTACTTTGTATTCAAATGTATCAAGTTGTATTATCAACAATGGTTTTACATCAGATTATTTTACAGTTGGTCGAGGTGTGCGGCAAGGAGACCCACTCTCACCTCTTCTTTTCACATTAGGATTAGAAATTCTGGCATGCAGTATTCAAAAAAATGACAAGATTCAGGGTATTCAAATTGGCAATTCCGAGGTTAAAGTGTCACTTTTTGCAGATGATTTGACCTGTTTTCTCCGTAACAGATCCTCATATGATTGTTTACGAGAGTGCCTTAGTATATTCTCGGAATGTTCTGGTCTCAAAGTAAATGAGGAGAAAACTGATTTTTTTTATTTTAGGCAAAAGGAATTCAGAGTTTGAGACGTTCCCCCATGAATTTAAAACTTCGGTTAAAATTCTTGGTGTGCATTTTGATTATAAAAATGTAAGGAGAAAGAAAGCCAACTTCGATTCTGTCCTGAAATCCATCAAAAAGGTATTGAAT
>NW_028301536.1:8542500-8570000 GCF_042242905.1 Orbicella faveolata | reverse complement strand
CATTTTGTCTGTGTGTGCGTTTTGTATTCTGTGTAAAATTTCTTCAAATGAGTTCAAGTTGGATATGGCCTTGTCCAGTGTGCGTTGTCTAAGCTCCTTCTTTCTTAGCAGTTTAAGGGCCTGTCAAATGAATCATGGGAAAAGATATAAATCACCATGTTACATGCAATCATCAACAACTACCCCTCCCCCCTCCCCTCAACACGACACCATGTCAGTGTTTAGTATTTGGCTGCGTGCACGTAGTACACGAACATTGAACACTCAAAACACAGGATGCAGTCAACTGATAACCATTACTACACTGAAACTGAATTAAATTAGTTAAGTAAACCTGCCATTTTAACCATGCAACTTTAACTGATATTTATCTGGGAACAATGGCATGTCATTGTTCTTGAAAGTTGATGTTCCCATGACAGCTATATCTTGACAGGCATGTTTTCCAAATTTGGAATTTTCTTGCTTTATCGAGAAATTTAACTTTCATGCAATCATTTTTACGTTTCAGAAGCAGTGTCTGGAACCTATGTTTTAATCCCAAAACTTTTGAAAGTAATTGCTGAATCACTTTGCCATTCTTTGCAAGTTTGTGAACTAGCAAACTTTCCATGTAGTTACTCATGCAGTTGCTTAGTGTCTTTTGCAATGACTGATTCCAAGCCATGATTTCCCTGACAAACATGTCTAAGTAATTTCTCAATCTGTGAACACATTTTTCTTCCTTTAACAACTTCTTCCTTTTTCCATTCATCAACGAGTTTTGTGTGTGGAGCATAACCTGTTTTTTCAATGTTTCAGCCACTGTAATTGATTTACCACATCATCTCATGAATGCATTGAAAATAAACAACTTGATCACGTCATTAAAATAATCTCCCTCTCTTTAAATTATTACAGACCAGCTTGGGAAGATGGAAATGCCCTTGCAGAGCTCGTAAATCACTTGTCTAATCACTTCTGATTCACAAGCTTTTCTGGTGTTCTTCACTTGTCCCAGGTGCCTGGCTGTCTATTGTTTAAGTATACTATATACAGGTATCTAAGCCAAAAGACTCAGTGCACACAATTAAAACTTGCATAATCTTCAACAGTCTTGGTCATGTCCATACCTTAGATTTTGAACCTTCTTTTGCACAACTTGCTGCTTGAAACCTACACCTTAATTAAAAACCAAAAACGAGTTTTTACCGAGACAACCTAAACTACATTTTGCTTCTTAAAGATCAATAAAACATCAACCAGCACAATTATTACACAAATAAGAACCAGACATCTGTCACGTTACTTTAGAAATGGCACTCAAACTTCAGTCATACATGCATATTAAATGGAAAAACTCTGGCTTCTCTTTATTTCTCAATAATGGAAGAAAAAAATTTTGCATGACTTAAATTTTGCAATTTGGCAACTGTGGAAACTTTTTCTGCATTATTAACATACAGCTGCATTGTACTGTAGTGTTAGAAATGATGCTAAATGTTTAAGTTAGAGTAGTTTTCAATCAAGGATTCTAAAACCAAAACCACAGAACTCACTCTAGCAAATCAAAAAGGATGCAGTACGTGAAGTGAATCCACGATCAAAACTACAAGTCACTACACATAGCCACGCACCTACATGTATATTCATTTCAATGTCATATTCATTACAAATACAGATCACCAGTTGCCTAAAGTAAGATAATTCCAATGAAAATACATGTAAGTAGCAATAAGGAGTAGTTGGACTCTAACCTTTCCACTTCATTTGACAGCTTGTTCACCTGAAGAGTAAGACTGGCCACTGTTTTTCTGAGTCTGGGAACAAAGAATGTGTCATAATCAGAGACAACAAACAAAAGTACATGTAAGTAAAATTTAAAATACAAGCATTACAAATAATTATAAATTGGTGTTTTATAATTACCATATTTATTCGATTAAGCGCCCAACCTCGAATAAGCGCCCACCCTGAAGGTAGAAAAAGTTAATAAGCGCCCAGCCTCAAATAAGCGCCCATCCCCACCACCCCACCCCCAAAAAGTACCTTTTAAGCGCCCAACCTCGAATAAGCGTCCACCCCCCCCCCCCCCCCAAAAAAAAATAATAAAGTGCACAAGAGGAATACGGGTATTGATTAGTACGGTTTTGCTTTAATGGCTTACAATCTCTGGTTTCATCACCTGAAAATTTTATGACAACGTGGGAATTTTTCTCAAAGTTTCAACTGAAATGTCCATGTGGGCGCAAAGTTCTTTCAGCTGCAAAATCTCCTGCTCAAACTTCTTGGCAATAGCCCTGTTTGGTGTCTGCACTTTGAATGTTCCTGGCACAACAAGTCTGTTCTCCAGCCTTCTTGATCCTGTTACCTTAACAGAAACCTCATTATTGTTCTAAGCTCTCAGAAATATATAGATAAGGTAAGGCAGTTCCATTGGCACGTGTCCTACAAGCTCGCTGCCGGTATTAGCTTCCAAATACATCCCAATTGCATATCCATCATGTTGTTTGTCTTCATTACGATCATCCTTGCGGCAATTAAGTTTCTCTCCCAAAGTTGGAGTCCACACAGATCTATAAATATGACCTCGTATAACTGATGTGAATTGCACTTCAAACACATTAATGAAAACTTGAGCGAGCCATGGCTTTGAATTCACATTAAATGCTCTCGCACTAAAAGCGAGCTGTTCAGTTTGCTAGACTGCAGTGGAAGCCACACATGTTTCCTGTTACGTACCAGGAGCTCTTTGACTATTGTTCTTGCACGTAATTACCTTATTGTAAACTTGTGAGATCTAGCACCTTCATGCATTCATGTTATGTGTAAACTGACAGATCAGATATTTGATTCCAGTGATGTCTAAAAAGATATAAATCACACAAGTCACGTTTTCATCTTCCCTTTGTTCTGAAAGCATGGAGATTGATGCGTCTCAGTTATGCTGGCAAAAAAGTAAGTTCGTACTCGACCGAATATAAATTAGAAGCTATCAAGTTTGCCGAAGAAAAGTAAAAGCATCTCTAGCGCTGCAAAAAAAGTTCAATGTAGACCGTAAGAGAATTGGTAAATGGCAAAGCTCCACAGCAAAACTTAGGCTGCGGATAACAGGAGGAAACGTCTTGAAGGAGGAGGTAGAAAACCATTTGATGTTGGCTTGGAAGACGACCTTTTAGAGTGGGTAAATGAATGCAGGTCCAGTGTCCTTCGAGTTTCAAGGGCAATAATTTTGCACAAAGCGCAAGTTATTCATGAACAAAAATGCAAGGCAGGGCAGGTTTCTCCATCTTTTATTGCAAGTAATGGCTGGGTCCAGAAGTTTATGGCCAGGAATGGGCTGTCTGTGAGGTGCAGAACCACTGAATCAGAGAAAGACCCGGACAGACTTATCGACAAGCTTATTGCCTATCTCTTACAAGTACGATGACAGCGAAACAGGCATTCCTACAGTCATAGTGACATTATTGCCATGGACGAAACAGCTGTCTGGCAAGATATGCTGTCCAGCACTACCGTTGACAATGTGGGAGAAAAATTAATTTGACTGAAGACAACAGGACATGAGAAGTCCAAAGTCTCTGTCTGTTTGACAGCAAAGGCAGACGGAACAAAACTAAAGCCGTTTATTGTCTTTCCGGGAGCCAAGAGAGAAACAAAGCAGCTTAATGAGGAGTTTAAAAATAAGTCTTATGTAGCCTCCTCTGTGAATGGATGGATGAATGAAGACCTGACCCATGACTGGGTGCAAGGAGTATTGGGCAAGTTCTCATTTACTCGTCAGATGTTGGCTTGGGACTCTTTTAAATGCCACATCACAGACGGCATCAAGCAAGAACTCCCACATGCAAAAATCGACCCTGTCATAGTACCCAGTGGTTGTACTAAGTATATCCAAGTCCCTGACGTGGCATGGAATAAGCCCTTCAAGGCCAAAGTAACTGAGAAGTACGATGCGTGGATGGCTGATGGAGCTCATTCATTTACAGCTGCAGGAAACATGCGTGGCCCACCTTGTTGTCAAATTGTCAAGTGGGTTCTTGAGGCCTGGGAAACTCTAGACAGAGAGTTAATTATCCATTCTTTTAGAAGCCGTGCACTTACTGTGGCTCCTGATGGATCTGAAGATGATAAGATTCATTGCCTAAAGGAGGGTCAACCTTGTCATGCAGGACAAGATCACCTGGCATCCATCGAGCAAGCCCTAACAGCTTCTTGCGCGACTGACCCATTTGCTGACGTTATGCTGTCGGATCTTGAGGAGGCAGCACCAGAAAGTTCACTTATTGAGCTGCGTGACGATGACATAGAAGTTGATTTAGAATTATGATAGCTAAAGAGACTTCTGTGAAGACCGAACAATGAGTTGTTAGTCCTGGGCATAACCAAACAATGAACAGTTACAATTCAAATGCTTTAATATTTTGTCAAGTTTTGTTCTTATTTATTGTTTTGTTAGAAAATAAACTTTTTATTTACTGAAAATGGTGAAAATTTAATAAGCCCCCAGCCTCGAATAAGCGCCCACCTCGAATAAGCACCCACCCTGAAAGTCCAAAAATTAAATAAGTGCCCTGGGCACTTAATCGAATAAATACGGTATCATCATTTTCTCCACATTTTGAGGAAATCACCATCCAAGTGTAGTGTTACCTAGAGTTAATTCACTAAATGCGAGAATACACTTTTTAGTAACTAATATTCCATGTAAGATAGTTAAAAATCATGTTTCTAGTCCCAAACTGAACTCAAGTTGCAACACTTTTTTCAGCGAATCAAGATGGGTAACCAATATGGGCTAAAAAAATAACACAAGGGAGAAAACTACAGGATCGATTGTAAGTTGGTAGTGTCTTGCTCAACAACGCAACACATTAACACTGACCAGATTCATCAAGACTACTTAATCTGGTTGGACCTGTTTTTTTTTTTAATTTTTTAATTTTAATTTACAAAACACAATTCTACAAACATTACAATGCAGGTCTCATTACCCTACTCTACTTATAGAACATTACTTACGTTACTTACAATACAGGTTACTTATGCTGGCAATACAATACTGAATACAGCTTCTTACAGAAAATACAATTACTTGCAATACGGGCTACTTACAGTGCTAACAATATAATACTCTATTTACATTACTTGCTGTACTTACCGTTAGTTACAATATGTTATACTGTATATTGATTTTGAGGAGGGAGGAGTACTTCTCACTAAAACATTTAATTAAGACAAATTTTCAAGATTGTATTTAATGAGCAGCTTACTGATAAAATCCTGAATGGAGATGACCAGGCTATTTAACTTGCTTGAATAAATATAATGGCGCATAAATAAGGTAGTGTAGTTAAATTTCCGTATTATTGTGTGGGAGCTTGCAATAATACTGAGCAAGGTCTCCTCTGTGGTAGGAGAAATTTGACACGCATACACTTGGTTGAACCAGTTCAAGACTTTTTAGGTAAACAATTTGGTAAACATAAATTCGATAAAAGAATGCTCAATTGAATCTTTATCTCTGCAGTATAGACATTCATTCTCTGCCTTAATAGCAAATCTGAATAATTCTTTCTTAGTTACTATCGTTCTGTGGATTAATTTAAATTGAAACTCTTTGAGTTTAGTTTCCTTACAAATGTTTTTTAGTGATTTAAAGATCGTAGTCCACACGTTCTTTCTTGAAGAGAGTTTTTCGCTCCAACGTTTAGGACCCGTTTGATCTTCAGTGTGAATCTTGACACTAAGCAAATTATAGAAGTCCTTTGACTTAGCCTTGTACTGATTAATTTGTGTCGATTCGTTGAGGGAAAAGATATTATTATTTCCAGTAAAAAATGATTTGTTGATGATGTCGGAGCACTTGGCTAGAGACCTTAAGCGTTCCGGAATAGCACTAACAACTTGATAATATTGTAAAAAATTGGATTCACAGGAATATTTATCACAGAACTTGTGGAATGTTAAAAAATTGCCACTTTCATTCAATAGGTCATTAATCGATAGAATACCCTTTTCAAACCATTCATTTAGGAAGATGGGTTTCCCGTCCACCAATATATCTTTGTTATTAAACAATACAGACTCCTGCTTTTGATCACACGAGTAAAGAGTTTTTAATTCATGGAAGAAGTTTAGTATCTTCTTATAGAAGGGCGAGAGGTCTTTAAAATAATTTGTGTCGTAGTTGCACCTTAGTAGAAAGTTTAACCCTCCCTTGCTTCTGAAATAGTGCTCTGGAATAATACACCAATTACTATTGTCTAAAGTGCACAACAGTCTCGGGATCCAGGTGAGTTTTAGGGCTTTTAACAGAAAATCAAAATCGGTCATGCGTATTCCACCGTTGTCTGGATCTTAGTAAAGGCCTGATCTTTTTATTTTATCTTTTTTGTTTTTCCAGAGGAACTTAAAACATTTTGTTCTTACAATTTCCACAATTCCTTTGGGAGCATCCATATTAGAGGCCGAATAGATAAGTTGCAATATACCCAAGGTTTTAATTAACATGGCTCTTCCAGATATCGTCAAGTCCTGTGAACTCCACATATCCAGTTTAGTTTGCAACTTTTGGATCTTTTTGTTGAAGTTGAGCTCATTATTCTCGTTAATATTATACAAAAAATTTATCCCCAATATCTTAACGGGGCTGTGTAACCATTTTAAATCCAGAGGCTTATTTCTATTACTTTTCCATTTCCCCAACCAAAGTGCCTTTGTTTTCTTTACATTTAGGGACAGACCAGCAATTTGTTCAAAATCCCCAACAATTTTCAGGGCCATTTCTAAAGATTCTATGACTGCATTGAATAGAGTTGTATCATCAGCAAATTGGGACAGCTTGATTTCCTTACCGAAGACTTTGATTCCTCTCACGTTGGAATCCTGATGTATCTTATTTGAGAGTACTTCTACAGAAAGAATAAACAAATAAGGGGAGAGGGGGCAACCTTGTCAAACTCCTTTTGATGGTTTAAACCAACTGGTTATAAAACCATTGTTTTGTACCGCAATTTCTGTGTTTGTGTAGAATATCTTAATCCGGCGCTTGATGTCACTACCAAAATTAAACTGGTCTAGTGTCTTCATTATAAGGGGCCATTCAATCAAATCAAAAGCTTTATGGAAGTCTAGTGACGTTAAAATGCCAAGGAGGTTTTGTAGACTCGTATATTCCATTATGTCACTTATAAGTCAGATACTCTCCTCAATGTATCTCCCTGCCTGTTTGGTCAGAGTGGATCAGGTTTGGTAGTGTTGGTTCAATGCGTTTGGCTATTGCTTTTGACGCTATTTTAAGATCAAAATTAAGCAATGTAATCGGTCTCCAGTTTGAAAGATCTAGGAGTGACCCGTCTTCTTTTGGAATTAAAGTAATTATTCCTCTTCGTTGTGAAATCGAGAGTTCACCTTTCTCGTGCACTTTGTTGAAACTTGCTATTAAATCGTTACCTAAAAGATCAAAAAATAGGTATAAAATGCGACGGTAAATCCGTCTTCCCCCGGTACTTTATCATTCTGAAAGGTTTCTGGTATCCTTTTGCATTCTTTGTACGTAAGTGGACCCTCCAAGGTTCCTTGCACGTCTTCTGAAGGCTTAGGCGATTCAACATTTTCAGTGAATTTGTCATACGCAGTTTCAGAAAAGGTTAAATCCGAGGTATATAGGTTTCTATAATAATCTTTAATTTGCTCTAGAATCACTGTCTTGTTGCACGTAATAGAGTCATATGGTAATCGAGGTTCACTGATAGTTTTTTTGTTGTCAGTAATTACTTTTTTCAAGATTGAAAAAATACCTTGTTGGGTGTTCACCATTTTCTATCCAGCGGCATTTTGCTCTAAACATTGCCTGTTTTCTTTTTTCTTCGTAAATTGACTTAAGTTCCGTTTTCAGTCCGTCATACTCCCATAGTACTCCATCGATGTAAGGAGAAGAAAAATTATTGCAGATAATAACATCAAGTTGGTCTATTCTACGTCTTAATTCCTGTTCTCAGTTGCTGATACATTTTGCTTTACTTTTGGAAGAGGAAATAGTTGCAGATCTGTTTCCATTTTCATTAACTCCCAAAAGAGCCTCTTATCCATCACATAGTTATAATAACTGCACGCGTGAGCATATGTATCACGAACCTTACTCACATACTGCATGTCATTCAATGGGGTGTTGTTAAATTTCCAGAGTCCTGGACCCTGAGGAGGTTTGTTGGGCCAAGATAGCAAAATATAAATTGCCTTATGGTCAGGTGCAATAGCATGGTAAATTTCCGAATTCTTTACATCCCCAGAGAGAGTTTTTGCAATTAAGAGAAAGTCAATCCTAGATTTAAGTTTAACAGATTTTGATTTGTACATGAATTTGCATAACTTTGGATGTCACATTCTTTGAATATCCACTAAGTCAAACATTTCCATCGTCGTCAGAATGAGATTACGGTAACTAGACGGTTTCCACGGTGCACCTCGAATCTTATCTTTTTTTGATAAAGTACAATTCCAGTCTCCCCCGACAATTAGCGAGGTGAGCTCTGATTAATCGATTATGCAAGTGTTGAGCTCTTGCATGAATTGAATGAGTTGATTGACCTGGCCATTAGGTGCATAAATATTGCACAGTGATAGTTTTTGTCCATTAAGAGTGATTGTAATGAGCACTTTTCTGCCTGAGTCATTGGCATAAGAATAATCAACTTTTGGTTGTACAAAGGGATTAATTAAAATACACACACCTTTACTATGCGTGGTGCCATGTGAGAAAAATAGCTCGCCACCTCATTCTTTTATTCAAATATTTTCATCGGCTTGTTCTGAATATATTTCTTGTAAAAAATAAATGTTTGCTTTTGATCTTTTAGGTATGAAAATATACTTCTCCTCTTGATTTGATCTCTGATTCCCCAAACGTTTAATGATAAGACGTCAAATTTGGACACACTACCCGTATTCATATTACTCGATAGAAATGAAAAAAAGGAATTAAATTATGAGAAAAAAAAATGCAAAAACTCACTAAAGTATAAACAAATCAGACAACACACACAAACAAATACACACAACAACACAAAAGGACCTAAACCTTTTTCAAGTAGGGTAAAGAGATAAGTCACAGTTCCAAACAGACAGAGTCTGTCCCCTCTCCCAAAATACTTCTAAGCAGGCTACAGATTCTTGAGGTCCTCTAATTCAATGATTTTGATGGGTCTCCCGTCTGGCGAAGTCTTCATGTAAATTGTTCCATCCATCGACCATGCACTCACTAGTTTGCCATCTCTATGTTTCTCGTTAGCTCTAGACATGATGTGGCGATGATAGAAAGTTAAGTTTTCATTGATGAAGATCCTTGTCGACTGTACTTTCGTTGCGTAGGAGGAGTTGGGGAAGAGGTCGGCCAGTTTGATGTTCTTAAGTTTTGTTCTAGCTCTGTAGAGATTTGTCTTGGCTTTGTGACTAATAAATTTTGCAATTATTGCTTTGTTGCCCCAAGTATTTAACTTATGGGAAATTTCAATGTCACTGAGGCTGACAGGAACCTCTAGTGTCTCTGCTACTTTTAGGATGGCCTCTTCTGTGGAGTTGTACGCGCTTTCTGGAATTCCATGGAATTCAAGAGAGTTTTTCCTGGTATATTGTTCTAAACAGTCTTGAAGGTTGTAAAGCTCTGCTATTTCCTCTTGTTGTTCATTTATTTGTTTCTTCGCATCGTTGAGCTCTTTCTCCCTAGCTGCAAACTGTGGATTTGGTGAGTTGTTTCTTGAGGTCCACAATCTCAGTTTGCTGTTTGTTTACAGTGGATTTTAGTTCTTTTTACGTCTTCGCTGATTTTCTTGTTTTCCAATAGAATATTATTGACGGCGATTTGTATATCTACCAACAATCTCTCTTAAGTACATTAGACTGGGTTCTTTGTGGTGGTTTTCGGTGGTTGGAGGTTCTGTTGTGAAGGTTTTGCCTTCGACAGCCACCATGTTGGTTCGCTTGGAATCTAACTGTCCTTCTTCAATGGAGCCGTGTTCACCACGTTTATGCTTTCAACCTCTTCCAGTCATATGATTGTATCGTGGGTCATTCCCTGCTTGTTAATACTAAAAAGATTGATTACTTTCACACTGAAGGGAAAAATATTGGGGATGTAGACTGCTGCATTAAAACGCATGCCTCGCGCTACGCCCACGCATGCCCTCTCCCTGATTTCTTTTGTTTTACTTCCTTCTATACTTCTGAGTCTCAAATCCAAAATCAAAATAACCCCATTCTTCAAGTATTTAGTAATATTATATGCAACGAAATGAAGGTAAATTTCACTCCTTACTTCACAATGTCAATATCATTATCTGAAACTGCTGTCACTTTCTGTTCACCTTTTCTTGCAAACTTTACAACCTACAAATTCAAGAAGAGTCTCAATATACCGACAATAAATGACATGTACCTTGACGTTTTAAGTCATTCACTTAAATTTCAATATTTTCAAATATTGGGCAAAGTCAAGACCAGCAAATAACACAGGGAACTCATACCTTCTCTCCTTCAGGTGCGATGAATAGCACTGCTTTACCGTGCCTCTGTAAATAGGCCATTACAATTTCAAGAGTTTCCTCGTCAAACTTCGGGCAGCGTGTCTTAAGCACATTCCATGGTATGATGTGGTCAGTTGTATCACATTCGACACAGCTGTAATGTTTGTCAAGGACCCAGGCAGCATTTTCCTAAAGAAAGTCAAGAATGTTCAGAGACTTCAGTATATTATCAATATATTATGTGGTTTAACCATTGACTCCCGTGCCGCCCGTAACATCATCTATATCATCTATACTCATCTATACTCAAGTTCTGCAGGAGGAAAAGATCTTTCCAATGATACCCAGATTAGAGTGGTTGGCTCAATGAAGCCTGAAATATGCACGAAAATGTGTGAAAAACTCGCAGCAAAATTTCTTGCGACTGCACTTAGCTACCACATAGACGTGTACCAACCAATAACTTTTTATTTAGAATAGGTCTACAGGGCGATGAAAAGTGCAGTTTTTGTCACACCTCCTCTGAGTCAATAATTCATCTTTTTTGGTCATGCCGTCAAACATCTCACTTTTGGAATAAACTTACTGAATGGCTGAAAAACTTAAATTTACTTCCTAGAGATTATGCTTTGACAAATATTACTGCTTTGGGTCTGAGGCCAGATATCTCTCAATTTGCGCTTCTTATAAATTACTGCTTTCTCTTAGCACGATATCACATATGGCTCGCTAAAACAAAAAATGATCATCCAAATCTTACGCTTTTCATATGCACACTAAAATTACAATATGAGATAGAAACAAAAAGTGGAGACACGAAGAAATGGAAACCTCTTACAGGATATATGAGGATTTAATTAATATTTTAGATTATATTTTCTGTAGGGTTATCTATCTCCTACCCATTAATCTATTTCTAATCTCCTGTCAGATGCATAACTCATTTTACTTTAAATGTACCACACGCCTTTGGTCTGTTTTTTTATGTTTCTGTACTACAACCTCAAGCTGTAATGATAACTAGCTATTTTTCTTCTCAGTTTTTTTTTTTTCTTTGCCCCTTGTCGTCACTGTATTTCTTAATTATTAAACTTTATATGCCCACTACCCAGTGTCCTTTTGGAATAGGTGGTGCACTGGATCAAGAGTATTAGTTTGACTCCTAGTCAGAGTTGCTGCAAAGCATTGTTGAGAAAGATTCCCTACTGGTCTCCTCCACAGCTGCAATTGTCAACTCCAAAGCATCATCACATCCTGCATATCCAGTTTTTTTTTTTAATCTCCAATGTCTATCAACAAACCTTTTATCAAGTCTCTTTGATGCATGCTTACAGTGGAGCATGTATCTTGCATAAACAAATGAAAAAAACATTTCTTAACACATGCTGTTCCAGATGGTATTACAGTAAGTCAAAGGCATGTACATATGTACATTGTATACACTAGACATGAAATTGTGACTTAGAAACTTTCAAGACTTTCCATGAATTTTTGAACAAAATTATGCAAAATACTGCAAAACTTTTATTGCAAAGTTTTGCAGAGCCCAGTAAAGTTTCCTTGAAATTCTGCATCAGTAGAAACAATGGGTTTCTCATTTTTGAAGAAACTACTTTGTGCATTTGAACAGTCCTGAAAATCGCAAATTTTGTCATATATTGTTTACATTACTTTTGCACATTATAGTTGTAAAATTTTTTGGTTACTTGTGGCAGGAAGTGCATTGAAGAGGGGCACTGGGGAAGGGACTTGAATGTGATACAGCACTGAATAACAACAGACATTAACTCAAGAATAGATCTGACAACAGAATGATTGCATAAAGAACACCAAGTTTAAATAACAATATGAAGTCACTGACTGAGATATCAAGGTGGCCAAACACTGTTTTTGATACCTGTGTTTCATTCACCTTTTTCTCTAAAACCCTTATCCTTTGGTCGCCAAAAATGGCAACATGGAAGTTAACAACACAAACTGACATAATTCTTTGCCACTGGCATGGCAACATAAATTAAGATAAACAGGCCTTAAAAATCGGTTTTGCTTATTTGGAGATAATCATTCTAGCCATTAAATCTTCTCATTTTCATGCAACAATCTTGTAATGATGCTCACAGGTTAAGACTAACTGAAATATCTAGAATTAGATATTTCAGTTAGAAATATAACTAAAATATCTAGAATTTCCTCAGTTAAATTTCAAACTTTTTTCGATAATCCAGTTACTTATTTCCTACAGTATTTTTATGCAAAATTTCATTAAATTCTACTGGCAGAGTGCTTCTCGAGAAATACATGTACAGGTAGGCATATTTCTTCGAAAGTTATTCTGCATTCAGTCACAATTTTTTAATTACTATGCATGCACTGCATTTAACTGGGTTCTTTTGGTAATAGAGAAAAATCTGAGAGTTGCTGGGTTCATTGCATCATTACCTTTTCTAACATATCTTTCTAATAAAGGACTGAAACCATTAATACACTGTGTTCAATTATGAAGAAAAATAGTGCAGATAGCACGGGCATTGAGCAAACAAAATGATTTCTGTGTCCAGAAATAAGAGTATGATGTTTGCACACAGGCCATCACTAACTTTGGTGAAGTTGTGGAAATCCGTGTCGCACACTACGCCTAAAGATTGTGAGTCTTTATCAAGAAAAAGCCTGTTGAAATTTTGGATTGGCTGATGGATGCGCCCTGCACTAGACAGGAATATAACCAAAGAATTTCCGAGCCACTGAACAGACTTATCACCGACAATGTGCAAGAGCAGGACATATCACACACGAGGACAAACTTTTCATTGCTTATGTTCAGAACAGAATGCATGAATTTATCGTTTGTGGTTCATAGTTACAACTTTTACGAATACAGATTTAAGATCACATCCAAATTCACACTTTTCCATATTTCTCTAATTAGCATTTGTAAAGCAACAAAACATAGACTTCAATGTTACGTTCCTTCCTTCAAGTAATAAGGACTGTTATGTTTTCGGGTTAGGCGAGTGAACACACACACAAGATGGCAGATCCAGCAGCAAGATTGTATTGATAAGAGCACATGGTAATACACGCAACCTCTGTACACTACACGGGCTCATAGAACTACTTCCATGGCTGAACAATCAATATAAAACACCTCGATCACTAGAACACCTCCCCCTGGAGATTTGTTGTACAGAATAACTCTCTTATGAGTGAAATAAACGAATCATCAATGCTCACAAGCCTCCACTTGAGTGTCCTTAGAACTTAATACTTAGTATTCAATAGCTAAACAATCAGTCAATAGCAACAACAACAGATGTTCATTGTTAATGTTCAAGTTCACGTCTCCTCAACCAATCTCTGAGGAGATCTGTGAGAGCGGGATGATGGATGCAGCATAGGACATCATCAGGAGGATGTGAGCTAATTTCAGGTAGAATAACTGGTTGGGGATCAGGATCAACTGGGGTTGCTGTCTCCAAGGATGGAACACCTGATTCAACTGGCTTAGAGTGGGAGTTGTTCTGCAGGATGTCATCCACATACTGCCTCCAAACTCACCCATCATCTAGCTGAACTCAGCAAGAGTGTGATGAGGGGTGTTGTACCATGGTTCCAGGTTGCCACTTTTGTCCTGACAAGTGGTCATGAGCAAAGACTGTGTCGCCAATAGCAATTTCTCTGAATTTAGCATGCTTGTCATGGTGCATCTTCATCTTTTCTTGCTGATGGGAGACATGGGTGGCGAGGTCCGGTCTCACTAGAGAGAGACGTGTACGTAGTTCTCTTTGGAGGAACAGCTTAGTTGGAGATGACCCGGTTGTGCCATGCTGAGTGCTTCTGTAAGACAAAAGGAAGTTCTGAATTCTCTGCTGTAGTGTGCAAGCTAGATCAGATGCTGAGGATTCTAGAGTACTTGAAGGTTTGCACAAACCGCTCAGCTAGACCATTAGAAGATGGATGATATGGGGAGACCAGTATCTTCTGGATGCCATGTTGTCTCAAGAATTCCTTGTACTCAGCAGACTGAAATGGTGGGCCACTGTCACTAACGATTTGCTTTGGAAGGTTGTATCTTGCAAAAACATTGCGCATGGAATTGGCTGTTGCCTCTACAGTGGTGGTCTTCATGGGACCAATCACTTCTGGCCACTTTGAATGAGCATCAACTATAATGAGATAGTGGTTTGAATGGTAGGTGGCAAAGTCTATGTGTATGCACTGCCAAGGAGCTGTAGGCCATGACCAAGGGAAAAGTGGTGCTGCTTGTGGAGCCTTTCTAGTTTTGAAACACTGTTTGCACTGATGTGCTCTCTCCTCATTGTTGCTGTCTATTCCAGGCCACCATACATGACTGTGGGCAGCTGCCTTCATGCGTGCAACTTCTGGGTGCGTCTCGTGTAGCTCACTTAGAATCTGCTCCTGTGAGGGAGGTGTGACGGTTTGCAGGCCCCACATCAGGCAGTCTGGCTCGACAGAGAGCTCATCCTTGTGGAGGATGAATGGCTTGAGCTCAGGAGTGGTGCAGAAGTGGACAGGCCAACAATTCTGGGTCATTGCGAGAGCCTTTGCTAAGACTGGATTTCAGGCAGTTTGGCGTGCAATTTCCAAGACAGAAACAGGGTGTTTACATAATTGCACTACTGACACCTGGAAGATTTTGTCCTGAACACTGGCATCGTTCCTGTACTGTAGTGGTAGTCTGGACAAGGCATCGGAGCTGGCCAATTTAGCAGAAGGCTTGAATTCAATTTCGTACTGGTAGGATGAGAGGAGTACGGGCCAACACTGAAGGTGCGCAGCTGCCAAAACCGGTGTGGCAGAGTCTGGTGCAAAGATTTTTAGCAAGGGTTTGTGATTGGTTCGAAGTGTGAACTTGTGTCCAAACAGGTACATGTAGTACTTGGTCACATGAAAAATGATGGCTAGGCCCTCCTTCTCTATGTGACTGTAATTCTTCTCAGATGAATTCAACAATTTTGAGGCATATGTGATAGGTCTCTCGTCTCTGTTGGGGAAACAGTGGAGCATGACAGCCCCTATGCCATATTGGCTTGCGTCGCTTTCAAGAATCACTGGGAGGCTAGGATTGTAATGCACCAGCACATGTGAGGAAGAGAGGGATTCCTTTGCCTTGTTGGAGGCCTCTTCACACTGGCGGGACCACCAGAACTCTTGATCTTTCTGAAGGAGCTGGTTGAGTGACTGAAGAATTGAGCTCAGATTGCGGATGAACTTCCCGTGGTAGTTGATCATTCCAAGGAAGGCCCTTAGCTAGGTTGAGGTCAGAGAGGTCAGAGTGTGGTGCTTCCTTGATGGCTTCAACCTTCTCCTCTGTTGGGGAGATTCCTTCAGCGGAGATGATGCAGCCCATATACGTTACTGACCTCTGCATGAACTTGCACTTGTTGAGCTGGAGTCGCAAGCCATAACTGTCTAAGCGACTGAGGACAGTGTTCAGATTCTGTTCATTATCCTTGCCTGTGATCAGAATGTCATCTTGAATGGCTGCAACATGCTCCAAACCTTGAAGAATGATGTCCATGGTCCGCTGAAAAATTGCCAGGGATGATGCAATTCCAAACGGTAGCCTTTTGTATCGATACAGACCATGATGTGTGTTGATGGTTACAAACTGCTGACTGTCAGGATCCAATGGGAGTTGCTGATAAGCATTCTTTTAATCAAGCTTGGTGTATCATTTTCCTCCTCGCAGCTTGACAAAGACATCCTCAGGCAGGGGAATTGGATACTGAGGAACATTGAGTTGGGGGTTGGCCGTAAAACAACATAGTCTCCACATGACCGTGTGGTGCCATCAGCCTTCGGGACATGAACCATGGGGGTTGGTCATTCACTGAATTCGACCTCTTCCACAAAACCTTCGGATTCCAGTTGGTGATACTCGGCATCTACTGCCTCCTGGAGAGCGTAAGGTACTGGGTGGGCCTTGCAGAACTTTAGTTGAGCATCAGGCTTCATCTCCAATTTAGCTGTGATTCCCTTAATAGTACCGAGGCCAGGCTTGAAGACATTAGAGTGACACTGGACTGCGGTGTGCAATTGTGTCTTGACATCTTGTGGGAGGCCTGGGTCTGAGACACGGATACTACATATTTTCTTCCAATCCAGTTTGACACAAGAAAGCTAATTTCTTCCAAAGAGGGATGGTCCAGAGCCTTTAACTACAAGGAGTGGCACAGTGACATTCTGATTTTGGTACTTGAGTTGGACTAGGAATTGACCAGAGACGTGGACAGGGTGCCCTGTGTAGGTGTGCAGGTGGGTATTGGAGGATTGGAGTGGAGTCTCCAGGAAATGCTTCTTGTAAGTCTCCTGGGAGATAATTGAAACTCCAGCGCCTGTGTCCAATTCCATCAGGAAATGGATTCCATTTAGTCCAACAGGTACTTCTGTGCCATTGTTCTCTGTATTGATGTTGAAGATTGAGAGAGAAAATGGATCTGAAGGGGGGTTGAATTGTGATGCTTCTGGCTCTTCCACCTTGTGGATCTTCTGAGATTTAGACTTGCATGCATCTGTGATATGACCCGATTGCCCACATGTATGGCATGTATAGTTCCTGTATTTGCACTAGGAACATGGGTGCCCTGTTTTTCTGCAACTAAGGCATTCAGAAGTGCTGTTATTTTGATTCTGGTTATGTGGCTTTTTGCCTTGGCCCTTGCCTGGAGGTCTGCATGTTCTGCGCAGATGATAGGTCCAACGGCCCTCACAATCAAGCTTGTGTAGCGGAGTGGTGTCTTCTTGAGAGAATGCAGCGACATCTTTCTCGGCACCGAGCACTTTTTTGAGAGATTCCTTGAAGTTGTGTTCCTCAGTTAACAGCTTTTTCTGGATCTCCTTGTTGCGAAGTCCACAGACCAAGCGATCTCGTAGTGCTTCATTTAGAAGTGTGCCGAAATTGCAGGTAGAAGCAAGGTGTTTGAGGTTGGTGGTGAAGGTGAAGATGCTCTCTCCTTCGCGTTGAATCCAGTTGTGAAATCGGTATCGTTCGGCCATAAGAAGTTCTTTGGAGCAAAACGGCCTTTGAGAATGGTTGCAAGATCACCGTACATTTTCTCGGAAGGAGCTTCTGGTGAGCACAGGTCCAAAAGGACGTCGTACGCTTTGGAACTGATGACAGATATCAGAGTTACTCTGAGTTTGAATCGTTCGCCTGAATCCGCTGGAACACCGTTCGCGATAAAATACTGCTCCAAACGCTCCAAATAACGATTGATATTGGTGGAGGCTGGATCGAACTCTTCTATTTTGCCTAAGCTTGGCATTATCCCATCCTCGTTGCCAGATATGTTATGTTTTCAGGTTAGAAGAGTAAACACACACACGATGGCGTGTCCAACAACAAGATTGTATTGATAAGAGCACATGGTAATACATGCCACCGCTGTACACTACGTGGGCTCATAGAAATACTCCAATGGCTGAACAATCAATATAAAACATCTCGATCACTATAACAGGGACTTCAAATTTACGTTGCGAATGCCATATTAAGAAACACTTGGTCCAGTAAATAATAAAAAAACAAACGCTGTTCTTTTCACTGTGAGGTCTTATTTATATTGGTTTATCTCTGTATCAGCAAACGCCCTCCCGGCGTTCTTTTATCAATGAATGCGACCGATGAGCTGTCGAGCCGACGAGCCACTAAAATATACACCTTACTCGTTCTTTCATCACTGTTGGCTTCGACAACCTGCCACAGACGTAGTGACTTTATATACAATTAGTTTTAGTTAGTTTATTGTAATCATATAGTAGATTAACTTAGTAATAGTTCTAGTTAGCAATTAATTAAATAATTAATTTTATTGTAAATCTAGGAATTGTAATCTAAACATTTTAATCGTAATTTTAAATTTTTAGCAAAGTTAAATTTAAATACACGACCCCACAAGCTTTTAGCTTTAATCAAGGCTGCTGCCTAACGGGCGCCCGGTCGCCTGAGGCGCCTAAGTTACGAGTGAGGGCGACTAAAGTTTTGTTCGAGGAGCCCGAGTGGGCGCCTAAACATGAAGTTTTCATTCCCATGTAATCTGTCCACTGACTTCAATCTTCTCATGAAATCGGTCAAAGAATCATTCACACAATAAATTAAACGGAAAAAAACAGCTACTCTGGTCCTGTTTTGCTTTTATCGCGAGAAATCTGGTCAAAAACACGGCAACAAAGTCTCTCTCCGCTCACAAAACAGCCGAAAACAGCCATCTTTGAAAATCGCCCTATAATGCATTGCAAGCTCAGTATTGAATAAATGTACATCATGTATGCCAATGAATTGTGTCTCTGTTGATGCCTTGCTGATTCCGAGTTGCAAAATAACTACTTTGATAATTAATATTTTTGGAATTGGAGTGATGATCCTGCTGACATTATATTTACAGTTGAAAAAAGATAAATGTGTCTAAATATTTGTCCGATACTTAAGAAAACTTCACTAAGATGTACTGAATGAATTTCTTTAGGTTTTGAAAGGATAATTCGAGTAACTAGCCAGCAAAAAGAACACATCATTGCAATTCTCTTTGCATACTAGGGTTCTATATTTTAAATTATCAAATGAATTGTCGCGACTCCGCCCAATATACAAGAATTTATTTTCTCCAAAGAAGTGGCCAATATTGCTGTAATGCTGCCTCAAAATCACCTTTAGTTTATACTAATGTCCCAAGCCCGGGGAAGGAACGCACATTTCAGTGAGGCCAAATTCAAACCCCCCGCCTCCAATGCCTCTTTCAGTTTTATTTGTTTTCATTTGCAGCTTGCATTTCATGATTTGTACAACATATTTCGTCTTTTTAAAATAGAATTGCAAAATTCAAAAACAAAAGCAGCAATATAAATTTTTATAAAAAAAGCTGCAGCACTTGCATGGATACACCAATTATTGAGTTTGACCATAAATAGTATTCTTTCTCAGTCATGACCTGATCACTTTGCTGAATGCTTTATTTATAAAATTTGATTGATATTAGACCATATCAGTGTCTCATGAAAAATCTCTGCCCCAGGACCCCTCCCCAAAATTTCCACAATTAACACCCCCATCTTCCTGAAACTCACTAACTCCCCCCCCCCCCCCCCGCCCCGGATTGACCACGGAGAATTTTATCTGGGCTCCTAAAAAGGTGGCTTGGGCTCCCAACTTTTGGTGGAAGGAGCCCAAAGGGCTCCTTAAAAATTTTCTTAGGCAACAGCCTTGTTTAATTATTATCGTGTTTAAATAAAGTTTATCTATCTATCTATCTATCTAACGCAACCGACAAGCCGCCGAGCCACTAAAATATACACCTTACTTGTTCTTTCATCACTGAACGTGACTGACAAGCCACCGAGACACTAAAATATACACCTTACTCCTTCTTTCATCACTGAACACGACCAATGAGCCGCTGAGCCGCTAAAATATACACGCTACTTGTTCTTTCATCACTCAATGTGACCCATGAGCCACCGAGCCGCTTGAGAGATACGCCTTCAAAAGTGGCCCTGTATTCTGTAGTTGCTCCCTGACATCTGACAGGCAATGGTAGTGTGCGCTACTGAGTCTCAGAAAAACTGTAGTAACCCACCTTAAGCTAGACCAGTTATCGCTATTGAGAACTACATGTAACTGTAAACAGGCTAACCTGAGTGTTGTTCTTGCTATGCAGGCTAACCAGAGTGCAAGCCTACAGTTGACCTTTACACTTTCACTTCGGTTAGCGTGAAAAGTGCTCAGATTAGTCTGTATAACGCTCTGGTTAGCCTATTTATCTCTCAGTAGTGATAATGGGTTTCGCTTTTTTATATGTCTCAGTGGCAGGCAAGGGAGAAGGGGGTTGGAGGTTCACGGATGAACATGGTTTTTAGTGGTGAGGGTCAGTATTGCTACATTTTGTGGTGGAAACAATTTTCCATAGCATTCATAGTAGTAAAAGAATTGGTACAGTCGCGGTATTGACCATTTACGAATGACAGAGGTGTGTTGGGGAATAAGCGACCCTATCGTATTGTGTACGTAGTTAGCTTACCTTTGCTACATCTACTAAAACGAACTGTTCATCCACTTTTACATCATCAGCTCCTCCTAACACAGTACGAGCACTCCACCAAAATGTACTCTTGGCCACTCCATAAAACCAAGACATCCACCCTTCCGTACTACAATTGAAAAAGTCCTGTTTTCGTTCAAGCTTTCCTTGTTGAAGCATTTCTCTTAGTACAATACTTAACCCAAGAGGAGTTAAGCCATTTCGCGAAAATCTTCGCTTTAGTGTCGTTAAATCAATGTGAATGTCTCCGTGATATTTACAGCTTTCGAGGATTGCCTTGCTCCAGAAATGTAATTTAGAGTCCCAGTGTTTCGGGTTTACGTCTCGGCTTTCGGAGAAGGCCGAAAACATGAAATTCATTCGATCGTCATCATTCCAGTCCGCGGGTAAACATTTGTCCGCCATTTTGGATTATTCCGAGGTAACCGCACAGAGTAACCCGAAAACACAGACCCCCGGTCCGCGGACCCCACAATGGTCCGGGTCCACGGACTACCCTACGGACCGGTCCATGGACTACCCCTACGGACCCCCTCTGCGGACCATCCTAAAATATTGTAAAAATAATAAATAAAGATTTCACTTAGGGGTTGTCTAATAGATTCAAACTTGTGTCGGTGATTTTTCGAGTGTTACACTGTGCAAATGTAACAGACTTGGGTTTTTAACACCCACCCCTCCCCTCAAAAAAAATTGCCTAAAAGCCGTTTTCAGCGTAAGGAGATGCCGATGGTAAGAAGGAAAGTTCTTGCCTTCCATTCGTGGCTCAATCTGGCTATGGAAGATATATTTTTAGGCCGTTTATTCTTGTTTGTGTATCTGTTATTCCGCTGAGTAAATTGTGAAGCCTGGAACGAGTTCACGAGCCCACGGGAGGATGGGCTGAACAAAATGGCAGAGGGGAAAGAACACAAATTTCGAGGCTTCCCGAAGGCTTCCCAGGACGCGTCTTTCGTATGCTTAATGGCCACAACAAAGGAAATGGCAGTGTGTAATTATATAAATTGCACCCGAGCCTGAATCCAGGTCTGCCCATTTGTACAATGTAACGTTCGAAATTTCGCCGTCACGAGTAACCTATTAGACAACCCGCAACTGAAATATTTATTTATTATTTTTATTATATTTTGGAGGGTTGTCCGTAGAGGGGGTCCGTAGGGGGAGTCCGTGGATCGGTTCATAGGTAGTCCGCTGACCCGGCGTACTGGGGGTCCGCGGACCGGGGGTCAGTGCTTTCGGGTTATCCAACCGCACAAAGTCAAGAAGCTCGAGCAGCTTGAAACCGGGCCGTTCAGGGGGGAAGGGTGTCCTGGTTCCCTTTACAATGTAAAACGTTTGCCTTTGTTCCCTCGTTCCCGCAGTTTCTCCACACTTGTTCACTGTTTTTCTGATATATCAATGTTCTAACATACTTCCGTGGCTTTCAGGAAAAACATCAACAGTTCAACCCCTTACAGGCTAACATCGAGCGCGCGCTTTGGCCATTGCTATACATGTAGCTTTGCCTGGATTTAAAGATCTTGGACGATCGGAGACCCCCATCGATTAGAAGTTTGATTTTGTTTTTTTTGCAAAATGCACCGTCGAATCCGTTCTTTTTAGCTCTTCGCTTATCTGTACTCGGTGCGGCGGTTTCAAATGTCTCTTGAACGGTTAAGTTCTTTGCATTTCTGACACAAGTAACTCATTATCTGACTTTATAGTCCATCAGCTGAGGTGGTTGTATGGCTCACTTAATGGGAACAAACGAAACTTGTATATTCTTAAACTTCGACTATTAAGCATTAAGAAAATGCATGATAGTAAGGACAGAACGGTAGCTTTCACTTTGTAAATCGAATTTTAAATTTACCCCCAATACCCTCCTTTTGGTCGCCATCTTGGAATTCTAAATGATATTTTCTTATATGTTTCTTAATTAGAGGCACACGATATTTTACCTGGACGTATATTTGGAATAATTAGTATCTTAGATATTATTTCAGTATTGTCTGTTGTTGTTCAAGCTATGATGACGTCATAAATTACATCACGATGGCTGCCATTTTGTTTTCTAGTTTGTGTATTCAACGTCTATTTCAACCATCTGAAATAACTAAATTACCAATAAGGTGCTCCACATCACAGTACTAAAAAAAACCTTTTTGTACGTTTAGTTAATTGAGCACACTACGCCATGAACCAATGTACCATAACTCAACGTAGATACATATAACTGGGTCCACACTTCAGTCTAGAGCTCGTTCGAATACAGAAACGCCAGGCTCGTATAACGCCCTTTGTCACTGCTGTCACTTGCATTTGGATCTATAACTTCTTCAAGTCATAACCAATTCATCAAGCTTAAAAGGGTAAATCATGATCGTGACGGTGTTTGGATATCTGATTGTTTTAGTAGACATTTCTACGATTTTAGTTTTCTGTTTCTCCATAGTTTTAGTTCCGATCAAGAAGTTATATCAAACACTGAGCCACTGAGCTACGAGAACTCATGGAGAGCAAGGTCATTTAACTGAGTTCATATATGATAGGTGTCCTGCATACTGCTAGGATCAACGCTATCGAATTCATCGTGAGTAGTGATAAGTTAATAATTTCATTACCGAACTTAAAATTCACCATCTTTATTAACTTATCACTACTCACGATGAATTCGATAGCGTTGATACTGCTAGGATCAACGCTATCGAATTCATCGTGAGCAGTGATAAGTTAATAATTTCATTACCGAGCTTAAAATTCACCATCTTTATTAACTTATCACTACTCACGATGAATTCGATAGCGTTGATACTGCTAGGATCAACGCTATCGAATTCATCGTGAGCAGTGATAAGTTAATAATTTCATTACCGAGCTTAAAATTCACCATCTTTATTAACTTATCACTACTCACGATGAATTCGATAGCGTTGATCCTAGCAGTATGCAGGACACCTATCATATTTGAACTCAGTTAAATGACCTTGCTCTCCATGAGTTCTCGTAGCTCAGTGGATAGAGCGCCCGCCCGGTGATCGGGAGGTCATGGGTTCGATTCCTGTCGGGGACTCAGAATTTTTTTCTTTGTCCCACGCTCGTGTCATGTTGATTAATTCACATTCACATTTCATTACCGAGCTTAAAATTCACCATCTTTATTAACTTATCACTCAAGACTCTGTTTGAGCACCTTTCCAAACACCTCAAAAATTGTCAAAAATACTCCGCTCCTAGCGTCGTATCTCAACTGTCTTCTCTGTGGTGACGGCTCCTCTCCAGATTGTTGCTCGATAATTTGCTGTCGTAACGCGACGTCATAGAGATGACTGGCATGGCTGCAAAGCCTCTGGCTAGACCGTTGCTGTCTCTGACGCGGTGGACTTCATAGCGCAGCGCATCCTTCTCTAGCACTCCTTCTCGTAAAGCTGTCACATGAGTGCCTTCTCCAGTATCTCTCCGGATACTGTTCACTCGTTCTCAATTCTCGCCATACCTCGGACGTACTTTTCACTGTATTGTAGAATTAGAAGCTGAACTGCTTACCAGAGAGTATTACAGTCTGTGATCGTGTGTACGCCAATTAGAACTTTCATCAGTGAAGTAGAGCTTGTCAATGTCTTGGTCAAGTTACTTCTCCAAGCTGTTAATAACTAAAGAGATTTTGTCATTCTGGTCTTTTCGCCTCTTCCATTCTTCATGTAGCACATTCCAAGGTTTTGGCTTTGACCAAGCAGTAGGACAAAGATATCAGTGTCGGAGTGGATGATGCGCCTGCTTCCCACGTACCGAGCATGGAGAACCATACTCATATCAGCCTCTTCATGATTGCACCCTATATCAGGAACTGGTTCGCATGTGGCTACGTCTTAGTCTCTAGCACTGATCTTCGGTTGTCAGGTACATGATCCGGTCACTAAGCCTGCCTCAGAATGCTTCTTTCTTCCACTGTGACATGACGGAATTGGCAATGTCAGGCTTGTTTGCGGTGACACTGAAAAGCTTGTTCCCTGACTTCGCAGTATTGGCAGGTAGTATGTTCTTGTACTGTTCAACGTCAGAGGTAAACACTCTTTAAAACCTTTCGACATTCTTGACAGATACCTCTCGATACATGTCGAACACTTCATCCACGTGCCTGTTGCCGTTGCTCATTACCAACTCAAACACTCTCTTAGCAACCACATGAGACATACCTCCAGAGGGCGGGATATTCAACTTCAGCAAGACCAGGTACACTGAAAATATTGGTTGCGTTCTCTGGGTATTTTTCGGTGACTGTGACACTCCAGGTGTTTGGAGAGTTTTGCCTCTGTTTGGATGATTTGCGAAGTTGTTTTTCGCAGGAGTCCACAAGGATCGGCAAGAGACCGACAAGTGCCATCAGAGCAAATACATCACGCCATACGAGGAGGAAGTACGACGTCCTAGTTGCAAACCTTATGCACAGCCTACAGATCCTTAAAAGACTTCGGCTTGACTTTCTTCAATGAATATGAGTAATCTGAAGTGGGATTAGATGAGCAACGGTCGTTACAAAAGTCATTCGCTACCTTCTTTACCTTGCTCTTCGCCTGCAATAAGTCATCACTTACTTCAGTTGTCGCTTTGATACCCCGGCGTGGACAAGCTCGTTAATGCTGCATCTTCTTTTCATGGCTAGGTCACGGATAACATCCTTGAGCTGATCCACCTGCTTTCCTACAGCTTTGATGTCTTCTTTAATGCGTGCTGAAGCCAACTCCTTATGAATGTAGGTCTGTGATGAAGTAATAGCCCAATACTCGTGAAGAAGCTTCCTGGGCTGACCTAGAACCCTGACAACCGCATACAATGCATTCGCTCACCATTGATCAGATCATGATTCAGAGGAAACACTTTCGCACTTTCGTTTGTGAGAGTGCATGTTTGGGAGCTGGGGCTGGATGTAGGAAATAGGCAAATATTTCATCGACTTGCTCTATTTTCATGAAATCACTTTGAGAACCGTACCCCACAATGTTTTTGCAATGATTATAAGTGCAAAATGATCATATTGTGACCAATAATCAGGCATTGTGACGTCACTTATGACGTCATGTACTGATAATTCAAGCACTAGAATAAATGGACATCATGTTTGTAGTTCCGATACGTTTAAAATTTACATTTGAAACAGGATTCGCTCACATTAAAGGAATACAAACCACTTTTAAGGGTTCCCCAAAAATCCAAGACGGCGGCAAAAGAGGGGTATGTAGGGCAAAATTTAAAATTTGATTTACAAAGTGAAAGCTACCGTTCTTTCCTTGCTATCATACATTTTTATGATGCTTAATAGTCAAAAATTAAGATAAGACATGTTTCGGCTGTTCCCTTCAAGTGAGCCATAAACCCAAATTTTCGGCTGTCAGCTGATGGACTATCAGTAAAAATTTTAAAAAATCTATCGACTGGAAAATTTTCGCGCGAACGTAGAAAAGCCCTCACCGGGGCTTTGAATACTGACCGCCCGATAGGTAGACTTTTAAAACCTCGCAGCTTGCTTTGCTTGCCTAGCTATTCTACCCTCAAACTCAAGAGGTCGACTTGTGACAAGTCTACTTAATAGGGGTGGCCGTTTAACAGGTGGCCGTTAAATGGGGGGTTCGACTGTATATATGGTGGTGTTTTCTTTGTATCCAAGCGTCTTTTGGGAATTGAGGGACAGAAGAAACTGAACAAATTATTATTTGCAATTTTGTCCTATCGAATGTGACCTATCTGCTCGCTGTTTATTTACTCTCTCCCCCCTCAAAAAAGAAAAACACTAAGTTAAGAACGGGCATTTTCAGTAATTAGTGATTTTTAAGCGATGACGTATTGTGTGACGTCATCGCTTTAAGCTGACGTGCTGCATTCCTTTGGATAGTGATTTCTCACTTATTTCGTCGCGGCTTATGTTCGTCGCGCTTATGTCGCGCACGATTTATCCCTCTGTGGAAGCGAAATACACTCTGGGAGTTAGTAAATGAGACAATTACGTTCAGCGAAGTGCTTTTAATTCTAACTTAAGATTTAGGGGTGGGTTTTGGTTTAAACAGTATCGGATAACTTTGCGGTCACGGGCAAACTCATAATAGGAACATTTATTATATGGCTAGCTCCGTGAGCGGGCAAGATGAATCAGATCCTGCGCTGTGATCGGCTACCCGAGCGGGCAAGATGGAGCTATCTTGCCCGCTCGGGACTACCCGCCGTGTCTCGCAAGAAAAATTTCCCCGAAAGCCATGTAATAAATCCTTTATTGACCAAGCTTGTTCGGTCAAGATGGCTTGATATTGGCCTCGTTCTTTTTTTTTTGTTTTTGCGAGTTTAAACACGCAAAAAAAAGAACTTGGCCAATATCCAGCCATCTTGACCTCACACTTAGTCAATAACCCATACATCCTCCGTACATACAAGTTTAGATAGACAAGTAAGTCGCACAGGCGATCCTTTGCTGTTTGTAGGATCTGCATTTAATCGATATGACAAGTATACAGTTAAAACAACAAATTAATTTCCGGTGAGGTAATTAGTGTTGCCAAATATTTTTAAAGATAATAAGGTGTCGATTTCAGAAAGAGTAACTTTTCCTTTGCGGCTTTCCTTTGCTGTTTGTAGGATCAGCGGAGTGCTTTTAATTTCAGCTTTTAAACGAAGATTTAGGGGTTAATTTTGGTTTATAGTGTGGGATAAATTTGCGCTCACTTGCAAACTCATAATAAGAACATATCGTCCATACATACAAATTTAGATAGGCAAGCAAGTCGCATACACGATAGCTGAAGGGTCTACATTAAATTTACGGATTGGTAGCGCAGTTGTACTTTTGCCAGTATTGAAGTGAACTGAATGAGCATTGCCTGAATTGTATGAGCACTGTAACGGTTTACAGTAGTGATAATGAAGTCAGGGTACGATTCATTTGCAGTTTTCAGTTTTTTATGAAGTTTTGGAAATG
>NW_028301536.1:8492500-8540000 GCF_042242905.1 Orbicella faveolata | reverse complement strand
AAGATTCGCCATTTTAAAGATTCCCGCTTTTAAAGATTCGCCATTTTAAAGATTCCCGCTTTTAAAGATTACCCGTTTTAAAGATTCCCGATTTGAAAGATTCGCCATTTTAAAGATTCCCGCTTTCAAAGATTCGCCATTTTAAAGATTCCCGCTTTTAAAGATTCCCACTTTTAAAGATTCGCCATTTTAAAGATTCCCGCTTTTAAAGATTCCCCGTTCCCCGTTCCTCGTTCCCCATTCCCATTCTCCGATTCTCCGACTCTCCGATTCCCCGATTCTCCGATTCCTCGATTCCCCGTTCCCCGATTCCTCGATTCCCCGTTCCTCGATTCCCCGTTCCTCGATTTCCCGTTCCCCGTTTTAAAGATAGCCTATCTTCGATACATACAATTTTAGATAGACAAGCGGGTCGCACACACGATATGACAAGTATATGGTTAAAACAACAAATTAATTTCCGGTGAATTAGCTTTGCCAAATATCTTTAAAGATAATAAAGTGTTGATTTCAGAAAGAGGAACTTTTCCTTTGCTGCTTGTAGGATCAGCAGAGTACTTTTTATTTCAGCTTTTAAACTAAGATTTGGGGGTGTATAATACACTGCTACAGAAATTCCTTTATTATGTATTGGAAAATTTAGTTATTAATCTTTGTTTTGGATTGCTACATTTCGCTGACTCCTAGCACATGGACTAACACGATGGACCTGGTACATGAACTACTTGAATGAACTACCAATGGACTACCCTAAATGTAAACCCCTGAAATATTTAGCACAAAAGTTCTGCAGTTTAGTTTAAGAATCATTTTGTCTGCTTATGTTCCCATCTTCTAGGAACAATTTTCAAAAGTGATCGCTTCTGCATGCATTGCGTGCCGTTTATTAAAATTCTGGTTAACTAGCTCTACTACTTTGGTATTTGAGAAATGTTTCATCTAACCGTAACCCTAACCCTAAACCCTCACTGAGCTCAACCATGACAGTTGTGTGCCAAATGTTTTTAGGTGACCAGGTTTCTTTTCACCAGGTGGTGTCCTGTACAAGCTAGGCAGTCTTAGGAATATTCCAACCTGATCCATTCTTAGTACGTGGCCCAGCCATCGGATCCGTCTGCAACATGCACGTGCGTTCAATAGAGAACTCTTTAAAGCTGTCTTGCTATATCGTCAACAATATTATCTTGCATAAAGTGTTGTATCTTTCGCGTTGTTTTTTCGATTAGGGTCTGATTGAGCCCACTTGTGGTATAGTGTACAGGTACCTTCCTGGGGACTCCTGCTTTCTTGTAATTATGATTTAAATGACTAACTGGCGTTCCCACACTTGTTCGTGCAGCGTGTGGTTCTAATGCTGACAATCTGGCAAAAGGCCAATGCATGTGTAATTGTGGGAAGCTTTATAAAAGGCATTCAATGCCACCCGTGCACTTATCGTGTTGCTAGACTGTGGACCGAAACTCATACTCGCTTGAGCAGGTAAGGGAGTACTCAGTTGTCAGATATATTAATTTAGTTAAGCTGCATTGTGATCTCTTATACCAACAGAAGCTTTTAATGACGAATACAAGGAAGAGTATATCTCTGCTTTAACTGAACTTTTTCTCACGAGGACTTTAATAAGTGAGACTAGATCAAATTGAAATCCAGTTAAGACTGAGTGAGGGTTGTCCAACACTCACCTCTTGTTTCAAGTTGTCAAGTGGTTCAAGATCTTCAAGTAGTACCATTCGCGCGAGTCGTAAGGATTTATGATTAAGATTACTCGGATCATGGTGCATCAAAGGAACCGATAAATTCACTCTCATCCTAATCCGGATTTTCTCAAAAGAATCACCCTATATATATTATTTATGCAAATTTTAAAGGAGCCTCCATCTATTCATTTACAACATCATCCGTAACCGGCCAACAACGCGAATATTTGTTCTCCTCTTTGTTTTAGCCTTAAAAAATTAAGCATTTTGAGAGAAATCGGAGTTGGAACTTCTTTGATATCAAGGGTAAATTTTCCATTTCGAATTTTTTGTTTTATATTTTGTTTTATATTAAAAATATAAAAAAATGCAACAGTTTAGTGGAAACGTGCTTCAAGAGTGAGAAGGTGATTCTAATGAAATAGGAAATTATATTGAACTGTCACGTCCTGATGACGTAAAATCAAATAAATATTCGGGTTAAATGAAGAAAGCTTTTAATAATGATTTGAATTCTGTGAGTAATTATCGGTGCGATATTTTGCGCTAGAAGAAAGTAGCCTTCTTTGTGTGTCAGCGAGCCATTCCAGGATATTTTGACTTGGAAACGTCATGCAAAAGGGGTATAAAACGTCAACTTGAAGGGAGAAATTTTTCTGAACCCAATGTAAGTAAATAAAATGACACTCACCAAATTTAAATTCATATTGTCTTCCGCACGCCAAATATATATTTTTACCCGCTTTGTTTTGTATTTGCAGAGTTATTGGATAGAACCCTTGGTAAAGCCGACTTAACCCAACACAACATGAAATTCGTCAGCAATAAACTGATCTCCAAATTTCTTGGATGTATGGTTTTATGGCAAATTCAGGTTTTTAACGAAGTCGTAGGTAGGTGCTAATCTAATCTTCAAATATATTACACTGCATTAATTTTTAGGATTCAAACTATGCTGTAGCACCCGGCTTTCGAAGTGTCCTTATACATAACACGAGGTGTTCGTATTAAGTTTGTTAATTTGAGCGAAAAGGCGTCACAAGTTCGTAGCCGAAAGAATAGGTTGTAGTAAGTGATGTAACTGAGGCGGGAGACAATTAAAGCCGTCACCGATAAACAATGTGATGCAAATTTTCGCGAAAACTTTTAGTTTTAACCCCGAGCGTTAAGACCATTTTTTCAGGTCAGGTCTCACTTACAAACGGAGCAGTCTCAATTAAATCTGTCCGTGGTATTTAAATTGGAAAATCAAGCAGTTTTATAACTGACACAAATATTATGTTTCATTACTGACAGGAATAAGGCAGCTGACATGATGTTGGTGCTCACATTACGAATGTGATTAGCAGTGACAATTACAGGAAGATGTTTCAGCAAAATTTCCTTTCTTTTCGGTTATTCCAAGAACCAATATCAAGTACCTTCAAATTTCATTAGTACTTTCAAAAGAGGAAGTTTTCACTGCAATAATAAGTGGTATATCTGATGCCACTGTCCCTATGATAGCCAAACGGAAAGTAATATTTTGTTATCAAATAGTCGGTTCTCTCTTCCATTAGCTCTCTTCGCACGCACTCTCCATCTGATTTTCGGCATGGTTTTCCGCTCTAAGATCTTCACCTTTATTTAAAGCACTCATTACTCCCATCCAGTTGTTCTCGTTACCTCTACTGCGTAAAAGTCACCAAGCGCATTTGTGACAACCTACACGGATTATTATTGTCAGACTTGTTACTCGGAGTATTGTTAATGTCATACTAAATTAGAGAGTAAGAGATCATTCAAAACCATTCCATTTTTTACCAAAACTTCAACAACTGCAAAAAATGAGTGACAATGATTACTATATCTTAAGGAGTTAGAATTTCAAGGAGAAATAATTAGCTTTTGGTACGTACCACTTTGACCGACTTATAGCCGTTGGATTTTTAGAAACGCCATTCACCATGTTTCAAGATGGTGCATTTGAGAACACGAGGAAAATGTAGAAAATACTCGCCTGCGGCTCATGTTTTCGTCTCGGTGAATATTCACCAATGTTCACCTCGCCTTCGGCGATAAATTGTTAAAAATAATGTTCACGACTCTGAAACTACATTGAACACTGATGCGAGACAAATTTTAAAAGCGCGTGCATGATCGGAGATCTAACGTTTTCTGTTACAGTTCTGTTTTAATCATAGTTGCCCAACAATTGCCATATAATAAGTAGCTACCAATATCTCTCTCTACCAATATCTTGTGATTGGTCAATTTAGCGCAGGGTGCTAAAGTTTTGAAGTTGTTTTTGCCACCAAAATGTGTCACGTTCTATCGCCAAGTTTTCCTAGCATCATTGGCAAATGAATCATATAAACTTATTCGTTTCATTAAAATTTTGATGACGTCACGCAATAAGACGTGCAACGATTTCGATTTGACTCGTTTTGCTTTTGAAGTTCGTCATTCATTAAGATCATTCCTCAGAATTGCATTCGGCATGCCTATTGCGCACGATTTTCGCGTCATTAGCGTGCGCTCACGAGCGTGCACACGTACAAAACATAAACAAGTGGTGGCTTTTTCTAAACGGCTTGGCTTGCGAGAGACAAATCATCGTTTTTTCCTCGGAAACGAGTACCGGGACCTAACGATTATTTTTAATTAATTTGAATACAGAGATCACCTTCTTTGTATACAGTGAATATAGGCCAATTTCTATTGCAGAGTAAAAAATTTTCACGGAAAATGAGAGCGTGGCTAGCACTCGTAAAAGATTATATGTGGCCCCAGAACACTCCGTGCTTGGAACATATTGTATCCCTGTCGACTAAATACGAGTGCCTTTATAATGAAACGTACATCAAATTGCTCCTTAACATTGATGCCGTACATCCATTGTTGTATTTCTCGCTTAACGTTTTCCCTATTTTTCTGCTCTCTTAAAGCGTAAGGTAAATGGTTCAAATATAAACGTTTCTCAAAGCAGATAATTTCAGGAATTGTGGGGTTTATTAAAGGTCCTCCTGCTCCTAAACGAAATACGGGACCCCCCTTTATTATTTCAAATTTTAAGTTCTCTTGATATAAGCAGCCAATAGGTAAAGTTTGAAAGAAAATTTATTGTGAGTTCTATTTCGATGGATGTACCTTAAAAGCCTTTCCGTGTGTTTTGAAATGGTTTCACCAACCTGACAGACACACTACACATCTTACTAACTCTTCTTCTCGGTCCGTAATGTAAGTTATATTACGGATCTTCTTGTATTCCGTTTATTCCAAGAGATTATCAAGGTACTTGCCTTGATAATCTCTTGTTTTTTTCTGAACTGACTGAAAGGGCGTCTTAAATTGTTGATTAACATTCTTCTGTATGCTAATGATTATTGAGTGCAGACTGTCAAATTTAAAATTGTGCTCGCAGATGGGACCGATTTTCAATTAATTTTCCTGTCCCCTCACTAAAAGGACTTGATCTTGTCTAGATATCTATCTTCAATAGCTTCCACGTAGTGCACTTTTTTAAATTTGTTATTCTCATCAATAATGCTGGTATCATGTAATTTGGGCTTTGTCGATTTTGTCGGACACAAATCTCCCGGCACAAGCTGGGCTGATTAATATAAAAAAACGCTATTGACTATCAAAACGACATACAGCGCTGCAAGTATGTCTTCTGAGTATTAAAGAAGAAATTAGGTGAGAACATAACTTAAGGGGACAGAGGTTATTACGATTGATGAGGAGTAATACCGTAAACTGCCGCTTGTAAGCCTCGAGCTTATAGGCCCCCCGGTTATAGGCCCGTCTACCTGTAAACAAAATATTTCTTCCGATTACAAGCCCCCCCGGATATAAGCCCTACTAGTTTACAAAATGACATCGACTTATTACGATGTTTTAAAGGTAAATTAAAAATCAGTATATGAAAAACGTATTTCAATAGACCCTGCTGTAGCTCTTTTATTCCGCTCTTACGCTCCACCGGATATAAGCCCATTTAAAAGCCCTTACGAAGTTGTATAAGCCCCGGGCTTACAAGCCGCAGTTTACGGTGGCAGTATTTATTTCTAGAGACAGAAGGAGAAGCCTTATCTGTTAGTAACTGTTGCACAGTTGCTTTTAACTTTTTTCTTTCATTTCGGAGATATTAGCAGTAATGCTACCCTGAAAACTGTATGAGTTGAAATTGAGGCCATGTATTTATAGTTGCGAACGTCTTCTTCTAAGAAAGAAAGATCAACGCAGTTCTGCAGCTTTAGCTAGATGTAAATGTGCACTTGGCGATTAATCAAACAAGCGTTGGTAATATTTTGAATTTTAGGTAATCCTGGCATTCAGCAACTTAAAATGGATGGAGATCTTATTCTGGGCGGTCTATTTCCAGTTCACAGGAAAAGTAAATATACCGAGAATGCATGTGGTGAAATAGACCCACAGCCGGGATTTCAATATTTGGCCGCCATGTTGTTTGCTCTTCAAAAAATCAATAACAGCACCAGCTTACTTCAGAACATCACTCTCGGAGCGGAGATCTACGACACCTGCCAAAGCCAGACGATAGGAGCCGACCGCGCTAAAGACATAATTAAATACACGCTGCTGGATAACGAGAAATCGCTTGTCGGAGTCGTTGGTCCTTTTACGAGCGATGTGTCCATTGCAGTGGCGACACTTTTGCGAGTTTTCCAAATTCCTCAAATAAGCTACGGCTCGTCAAGTGCCGATCTGTCTAACAAGGAGCTTTATGAGAACTTTTTCAGAACTGTGCCACCGGATTCATTTCAAGCTCAGGCTCTTGTAGATGTCATTCGGCATTATGGCTGGACATATGTTTTCACGATAAACTCATTTGGCAATTATGGCAAAAAAGGCATAAAGTTATTTCACAGCATGGCTCGAGACGCTGGTATATGCATCGCAAAATCGGCTAGTCTTCCTAGTCTGCCTAGTCTGCCAACCTACAACAACTACAGGTCTGCTCTCAAAACAGTAACGGGTCATAGTTTAGGCGGCAACGCCCATGTTATTGTGCTATTTACAAGCCAGACTGACTCGGCTGGTTTGCTCCGCGCAGCTAAGGGATCTAATGTGAAGGTTCTTACATGGCTTGGAAGCAGTGGCTGGAGCAATCGCGTTGACGTCACTGAAGGTAGAGAAGAAATCGCTAACGGCTCTCTGACCGTGGGTCACCATGAAGGAATCGTACATGGCTTCTTGGATTTTTTAATAAATCTTGATAGAACTCTGGAAGGTACTACCTTAAGAAATTCCAGAAATTCCTGGTTTGACGAGGTTTTGCAGTCTGTGTTAAAGTGTACAACACCAAGATCAGCACGTTTTTCAAATCAAGGTTGCAAGAACAAGACATCGCTACCACGTGACATAGAACTTGCGCCTGTTCGCGTTGTTGTCAACGCGGTTTATGCCATGGCGCACGCCCTTAACGACATGCAAAGGGATCTTTGCCCGGCAGCGCAGACTGGAATTTGCGAGGAAATGAAAAAGGGACTCAAGGCAGCAAGTCTCATAGATTACTTGAAGAATGTCACCTTTCCTGATGCAGCTTTTAACTCTAGTCTAACGTTCAACGAAAACCAAGAAATAGATGGTTCTTATAGCATCATGAACTTTCAACAAGGAACAAATGGTGAATGGACATATGTTAATATCGGTTCCTGGAGGTCTCTTCAAAATTCAAGCGAAGGACAATGGGGTGAATTAATTATTAACGACTCTTTGGTTTCGTGGGGAAACGCGAAAATACGTCCGCCGCAGTCATACTGCAGTGTACCATGTGGCTTAAGACAAATAAGAAAACCGCGCATAGTTAATCCACAATGCTGTTGGGTTTGTGACCGCTGTAAGTCTACGGAAGTGATTGTGAACAACACTTGCCAGACGTGTGCTGTTGGTTACATTCCCAACGCAAGGTTTCAGAAATGTTTAAAGCTTGATCTTACTTATCCCAAATGGAATGAGCCAATATCATATTCATTGGCGGCAGTTGCTGCAGTCGGGATGGCCGTTGCCATAGGAACATTTGTTTTCTACGTCATTAATCGCAATCACAGTGTCATCAAAGCAGCTGGTAGAGAGCTTTCTCTTATCATATTCATTGGGATCCTCCTCTGTTTTGTGGCGTCTTTCATCTGTTTGGCTAAGCCAACTGATTTAGTATGCACTTTCCGTCGTTACATGGGAGCTTTATGCTTTACAATGTGTTACGCTCCGTTACTGATGAAAACAAATCGTATCTATCGTATCTTTACCCACGCTAAACACTCGGCCGCAAGACCACCTCTAATAAAACCCATGTCTCAGGTCCTTATTTCCACGGGGCTTATTGCAGTGCAGCTTCTTATAACCACCGTGTGGACACTCTCAGACACACCCAAGGCCATCGCAGAGTACCCGTCCCCAGAAACAGCTTCTCTGGTTTGTACCGTTAGTGCACATAGCTTTGCTGTTAACATGTGCTACAATCTACTGCTCATGTTCCTCTGTACTGTTTTTGCCTTCAAAACGCGCAGTTTTCCCAGGAATTTTAACGAAGCAAAACATATTGGTATCACCATGTACATAACCTGTTCATTGTGGATCATATTTTTACCAACTTACTTTAACAGTAAAACCTCCAGTTGGAAGGAGTATATGTATTGTTCTATTTTTATCCTCGTCGGCATTGTTAGTCTTGTAGGCTTGTTGCTCCCTAAGGTCGCCATTATTGTTTTAACTAACATTTCTAGAGAAACAGTCCACTGTTATGATGAACCCTCACACGGAGAAACACGAGACGAACCAATCCTGGATTCTCCAAGAGTATCGAATCGAGCTCCGCTAAGCCTAGATTTTTCTCTTTGCCAATCTGCTGCACAAACACAGTCTACGTGAAGTCAATAATGTGTTTCACGCGAATGATTTATTTAAGCCCTGGCAGTTGTATCACTGGGCTCACTACGTATCTCAGTTTTCTAAGCAGGCGCCGAGTGTAGATTAGCGCAGGACAAGAAACAATGGCTCTCACTCAAATCGTAGGATACGCATATGAATCCTTGAAAACAAACATTTTTACCTACTGCAGATATATAAGACTTGCTTGAACACGAACGCAGATAATGTATAGTTTTTAAAATTTGTCAGGAGTGGAGGGATAGTTGATGTTGAATTTTCTAAATATTAAATGTCGCGTAAAAAATAGCAAATGCCACGGGAACAAAAAAATGCTAAATGCTTCATCCTCATCCAGAAAACAACATCGCTCAAGATTCAGTACATCATAATTAAAATGGTCATTCGCATTAGTTAACACGCCATATTGTGTAAAAAGTTTCCCAGACACCACTTGGTGATAGCTGGTTTTGGTTTAGTATTTTGAACAATACCACTGCTCAGTCATTTGCTATTCTATTTTAATATGCTCATTTTATCTGCGTACATTTAATATTAAAGCTTGTCAAGTTTACTAAGAATTAATTACTTTCAATCAAGTTGTTGAAGAATCTCAAATGTAAATTTAAAAAAAAGTGGAAACAATTTTATGAAACAGATCATGTCGAGTCATGGCTTTACAATCCATATATTAGCGGACTAGTGACCCATATCGAGCAACATAGCAGAGCAACAATGTGCTTGGACTCTCTTCCAAGTCAAGTGCGAGACCAGAACCACAAGGGTGCCGAGTGCCACGGGGGTTTCTCCATGGGAAGAGCAAATGCTCGGCCCCTGGGTAGGCCCCTGGGTAGTAACAAAATTTCAAATGTCCCAACTCTAGGTTACCCAGGGGGAAGGGCACTCCTGGAAAAAAAGCGAGGACTGGTGAGTAAAGGACTGCGCAATAATTACCTGGAGGTGGGGATGGGGGGGGGGGGGGGGGCGCTGGGAAATGGATGAAATATGTCCCAAAACTAGGTCATACCTCCCCTCTCATGAAGCAAAAAATAATTTCACCCCCCCCCCTCACATAATGATAATATTAAGGCTACTCCCCCTTGAAAAAAGTCTCCTCCCATTGATTCCCGTTGTTGGAGTTCTTCCTCCGTTACAAACATCACTTCAAATTGCTCTTCGCCGTATGTCAAAGAGTCATGTGAAGAGTCACCAGAATTACTGGACTGAGCTTGTGTCGTCTTCGCATGAATTGGGAGATTCCTCATCTTCTGCAGCATCTCTGGCACTAAGGTTCTCGCGTGCGTGGGTGAGAACTCGATCAATCAACTCAGCCTTGCTTCCACTTATCTTAAGACCTTTTTGCTTTGGATACATTTTCAGCTGCTTGTTGGTAAGCGCTTTTACATCTTTTTCGATTGTCCAAGAAATAAGCGGAAGAGTGTTCCATTCTCTTACTTTTTTCTGGCTTTTGCATCAAGGAACTCAAGCTGCTGTACATAACTTTTACATGCAGTCTCGTCCACGTTGTACTGGGAACATACCTCTTGCAAAGACCGTTCTTTAGATAGGAAAACAATAGTTCATCAGAACGCCTTAGAGTTGATAAATTTGTCAGTTTTATTCCAACGTTAGTTTTTATATTTGAACTCTAGTAACTCTTCCACTACTTTTCTGGTTTGCAAAAAGGAATGAAAAAGAAATGCATCCCCTCTGTATGTATTAAGTTTTACATCCAACCCCCCTCTCTCTTGTTGTCATTTTCTCCTATGCCTCCCTCTAATTTTCCAAGCCCCCCCTCTTCCAGGTAATTATTGCACAGTCCCCAATTTGCTAAAATTCTTCGATGTGACTTCAAAGGCGAAAATCGTACCAATCTACCACCATGAGGAAGAGGAAGAAGGAGGGCAGATACCTCCCAAAGCACTGAGTATTTCTTGGTTATTTCCACTGAACCTGATCTCAAGCTCTGACAGCACCTTGTGGAGGGACGCATAATAAGTGTTAATGCGGTGGTGTGATTCCGGTGTCAGCTGCATTTGTCTTTGCGTATGTTCACCTACAAGGGCTTGAATGCAGTGCGATGTCTTCTGTCTGGGTGCCCTGGCTTCTCGTATTTCAAACTGAGAGTGGGTCAGCCACTTCTTAATTTTCAGACCCACTGCTGATGCTATCTGCCGTACGGCGCTACTGAAATGTTCTTCACTCCGACACCGGCGTAGGGTCTGAATGGTCATTCTGGAGTTTCCACGGGCGGAAATGACGTCAGCCGTATTCCCCTGGAGATATCGGCACAGACTATTAGTGTTATAATAGCTTATAATTATTTTCAATACACAAGGATAAAAATATAAAATGGCGGTAAATTACACAGCTCTGCTCTCAGCGTAGGTTGTCTGATCTTTGTCCGAAGACAGCGTGCGCAGGGCTTTTACAATGAGTTCCATTTGTCCGTATACGGCCTTCACGGCTTCCCACCGGCACGACCAGCGCTTGACACCCGATAACTTTGGCGTCAGTTTCAGACTCTCACCTTCTATGCCTGTGTCGCCAAACAGGGCGTGTCGTTTGGAATTCGTTTCTAACAAGTTGTGCAGAACCTGGATAGTACCCAGAGCGTTACGCAATGGTTTAATCTGTGTCACTGAAGGGCGATATTGAGTACGTGTCCGTAACAGTGGACATAGATACAGAACCGCCGTAGCACTCTTCCATTCTTGTTGAGAGTCCCTTGGGTACATCGTTCATGTTAGCTGCGCCATCGAATGCTTTACCGACAATGTTCTTGAGGTCGAGATTGCATTCAGTGATAGCATATTTCACCAGTTTTATACAGTACCTCGCCTTCGGTTGAGTTCGTGGTCAGAAACCAGTGAATGCTCTTTTCTTCATGCCATTCAGCGCAAAGGACATGAATGAAGTTTCTACAATGCTTAAAAAGTGGGCACTGAGAATGAAAAAATTCCAAATTCTTACAAAATAAAGCTTTTGTCGAGTGACAATGTAAGACACGAAAAAACAAGGGTTGCATGTTAAGAAAATGCTGACTCGCACTACTTTTGAGTATGGAGTTCTCTTATTGTATATATATATATATTACCAGTGTAGGCGAATCTTTGCTGACGTCATTGTTTACATTTTTCCTCATTAACATACGACTTTGCGCATAGAAGGCATCATGCTAGACACGACTTTACTAGAAAAACGTAAAGAGCTTGTGAAACTTAGTAAGTGGTGAAGTTTTTGGCTCTTTGGGTGTAATATTCGAGGAGAAATTGGCTTTCAAAAACATCAAAATTTCTGTGTGGCAAAAGCGCTAATGAGCTCATACATTCTTTGTAAAATTTTGAGCTTTTTAACCCTCGTCGCACAAAAAGTATTCAATACATCGCGCTCAAATTCCTTGGGACAATTAATCGTGCTGTGCCCTTTCAATATTCAGTATTAATCTCTTTGTAGCTCCATCTGAAACTGTATCGCTTATGATAATGAGGCAAATATTGTAAACAAATATTCTCCTATTGTTATTCTCTGTTTTTAGTGACATTGTAATTTCTTGAAACAAATGGAAACGGTTTAAAAACCCTTTACCCAAATTTCTCTTGTTGCCCCAATTTTGGTGGAGCTGGAGTCATCCAGCAACCCCCCTCCCCGGCCTGTACGGCTATGGGCGAGAGACCCCATTTTGAAAGTTTTATATTTTTTCAGATTGACACAACTATACTGTGTGGCAGAGTTACAGTAGTCATGGGAGCCGTTAGATAAGAGCTTTATATATAGATCATAATACGCTGGACAAAACTGTCCTGGATCGACGTTTTACCACAAAAAATTAAAACAAACAAAGTGACACGACTAATTTTGTGATTGTCTTAAACTCTACTGAATTCCATAAATGGAAAGTTATTTTTATACGGATCACGCAAGAAAGGCTTGCGTTACACCTTATACAAAGTTGGTAACAGAGGCACAAAAGTATGTAAAATCACGTGATTTCTGTGAATTAAGAGTCACATTTAGAGGGGTAACCCGAAAACACTGATCCCCGGTCCACGGACCCCCACTACGGACCGAGTCCGCGGACTACCCCTACGGACCCCGTCTACAGACCAACCCCAAAATAGAATAAAAATGTAATAAATAAAGAATTCACTTACGGGCTGTCTAATAGATTACTCGTATCGGCAAAATTTCGAACGTTACGTTGTGCAAATGTAACAGACTTGCGTTCAGGCTCGGGGGAAAGTTATATCATCACAAACATTGTCATTTTCTTCGCTGTGGTTATATATGAAAGCCAGGGAGGCTCGAAATTTGTGCTTCTCACTTCCCATCCGCCATTTTGTTCAGCCCAATTTCCCGTGACGGTTCGTGAACTCGTTCAAGGCTTCATAATTTGCTCGGCGGAATTACAGTTAAGCAAGCAAACGACCTAAAAACACATCTTCTATAGCCAGACTGAGCCACGAACGAAAGGTAACAACTTTCCTTCTTTTGCCATCGCCATCTCCTTATGCCGAAAACAGCTTTTAGATATTATTTTGGGGGTTTTAACGCTCCCCATTTCACCGACACGAGTAATCTATTAGACAACCCATAAGTGAAATCCTTATTTTTATTCTATTTTGGGGGTGGTCCGTAGGGGAGTCCGTAGGGGTAGTCCACGGACCGGTCCGTAGGATAGTCCGCGGACCCGGTCCGTAGTGGGGGTCCGTGGACCGGGGGTCAGTGTTTTCGGATTACCCCATTTAGAGTGTTGTTTTGCGAAGAAACTCTTCACGTGCTGGTGGAGTTTTGGGCAAGATTTCGACAAGAAAGCATAAGAAAGATTTACAAATTTATTTGGCCACTGAAATACGATATTGATCTTCTTTGAAGTCTTTTAACTGATCTTGCCACTAGACCGGTCTTCCGCCTGTTTTGAATATGGCTGCCTTTAGCTCGCGCTTCGCACAAGCCACAATTGCACAAGATACTACTGTGTTAAAGCGTGATCGGCCGAGAACCTCAAACAGTGCTATTTTTGCTTTTAGGAAAGTTTTCGGACCTTTTTCGGAGCTCACCTAGCAGGAGCTTGCCATTTTCTCACATTTTCTTGCTTGACAGCTTGAAATAACTTTCTTTGGTTTGCCTTGTGGCCTTCAGTGGTAGTAGCATCACAACTTGAATCTTTGCTTCTCTAAACCGCTGATGTATTACAGGATTATAGTGCTGTTTAGATGGATATCGCTCCTTCTTCATAACATCTCGTCTAATTCATGAAAGAATTCCACAAACACGCAACAATGTTCTTCACACAACAACACTGATCTAACACTACCATGTCAATGTAAACTATAACTATTTTTTTTCTCAGAAATCGCGCAATTTTTCCGTACTTTTGTTATTCATTCCGCAAATTTAGATTCTCTGTAACTCAAGTCTTCGTTGCGTGATCGATATGAAAATAAATTTCCTTGCGTGGAATTTAATAAAGTTTAAGACACTCACAAAATTATTTGCATCACTTTGCTTGTTTCAATTTTTTTGTCGTAAAACGTTGATCCAGAACAGTTTTGTCCAGCGTACTAATAAGACACGAATTGACTATAAACATTTAAAGAGTTTTTGAAACTTAGTAATTGGTACAATTTTTGGTTATTTGGGTGAAATACTCGAGGAGAAATTGGATCGTACATTTCTTGTAAACTTTTGATTTTTTAAATACGCGTGGCACAAAGAGTATTCAACACATCGGGCTCAAATTGCTTGAGACAGATGATCGTGCTGTGCCCTTTCAATATTCAGAACTAATTTTTTGTAGCTCGGTATCGCTTATGCTAATAAGACAAATACTGTGGACAAAGATTCTCCTATATCCAAGCCCCATTATGCTCATAAGTCTTATCCATACCCACAAAGCTAAGATATTTGAACGTTCAGCTCGCTAGTACATCAATACTAGCTAATTACTTAGATATTGTGGAGTATTTTATCATACAGTATAGATTTTTTTGAGAAATTCCAAATGAACTGCTTTTCAGAAAAGATTGAAACTACGATCCTTCAGTTGTTTTAGCAAAAAGGAATTCCTATACTGACTGCTAGCGTGCTACCAAATCACTTATAGCTTATGCTATGGCTTAGTTTAAAACTTAATGATCCCCAAATTTGTCCTGTTTAGTTCAAGAGAGTTATGATGGTGTTTCTATGGGGACCGGACTGAACAACTAAGGACTTCGCTTGCGTAATCACGAGTCCTCCACGCGAAGTGCATGAAACAAGAAAAATGGCGAAACATTAAGAAGACACGTAGTATGTAATCTGTGATTATTGTTAAAACTCTCTGGAGTTTTCATGTACATGTAGTTTCTGTTGATCGAAGCATCCAAACTCCACCAGTATTACTCAACCGTATCACGAGATGTATTCTTCCTTAAACTGTCATATCGAACGTCATGAAAGATTTTATTTTGATGTGATAGATAGGCAGTTAGTATTTAACGTACACTTAGCAAAACGTTTTTAAAATAAATCAAGCGGAAAACCGTCTTTTCAATAGTATGCCAACCAAAAGAGGAGATTCCTATATGCGTAGAGACGAAAGATACTTTAAACGGTGATTATGTCATGTACTTATAGGCGAACAATGAAGCTCACTTGAAAGCTTGGAATGACCTCTTGATCTTTTATTATGCGAGCGTTTTAATTATAGAGCAGTGTTGAACGTTTTTCTGGGCCTTAAAGTGTCTTATTTGTTGTATCTGACTTCGATAAACTAAGTTTTTTTTTATCATACTTCTCTCTCTTTCCTGTTTTATAATATCGTGTAAAGCACTTAAAATTTACCTTCATAGTAGTCTTGTGTTTATTAAAGCGGACAAAACAGAGAAACAAAAGAAAGTATTTTTTTTCCGCGTTGACCTAAATTTAAATTTTGTATCTTGAATACCCGCGTGTATCGTACGAATGCTCCAGTTACATTGGGTGTACTCCCAGCCATGAGGAATATTTTCTTGTTTCTTTCTTGTCTTATCCTGACTGCCTCGAGTGTGGCGGCAGCTGGAATCCTAGACCTGACCAATGAAGGTAAGCAAGTCTTTGTTGACAATTTAATTGTTCTTTTTTTAAATTAAATAACAATTTCGTGTTTGGAAATCAAATATTAAACGAGCGATAATGCACTATATGCAACAAGTCGCTGACACAGTGGACTTGTATCATGTATTCCAGGCAGAATATCCGATATTCTCTAACACTTTCGTACTGTACCACATTCGTTTTCATTCCGCTCTCCATCTCTTTTTAATTACGTTCATTTCAGTTTGTAATCCAAGCACTTTGATAAAGTGAAGCTCCAAGAACGTGAACGAAAAACCCATTTCATGCATGAATTTAGAGTATGAAAGTTACCCTTGTTGGCTTTAAACACTGTTCATTACGGACTGGTGTACACTTGACTCGCTTGGTATGTAGCAAAATGTCTGTAACTGTAATGGAACGCATTACTTTTAATTCACTAAATCGTTTAAAAAAGTCAAGACTTGTTAGCTAGAAAGCTCAAATTTCTTTCAACTGTGCTTCATCCACCTTGTTGGTTGGCGACAACGCTATGCGGAAAATTTGTGCGCGATCAAGGTCAGTGATAAATGCTTAGAAATAAATTATATCATGGAGACAGTTCACTTAAGTTCCATTTATAAGACCGAAGAAAAGACACAAATGGTTCTTTGGTTTATAGCCATTTAAGCGAAAGTCAGTGACATAGTACATGAATTTTGTCGCTATAATATGATGTTTAGGGGTGATTAATTTATAGTTCCAATCAATGTTAAATATTCTTTTTCGGAGTAATGTTTAAGCTAGAGTGATTTTTAGAAAGGAGACAGGATAACGAATAGCGTGAGTTGAATTGTCCAGGACAGCAAACTACAGAGATCACTATCAAGGAAAGCGGAACTTTATTAGGCTCCAGGGCGTTCTTAAGCATTATTGACAAAAACCTTTTGTATAGCCGCACGGAAAATATGCTAATTTATGTTTTAATTACGGTATTATGAATTCTAAACACTCTGAAGTTTTGATATCACGTATTTTCACATAGGATGACTGCCTGGATTTTATTGTAAATAAGGGTAAATATGGGCGCCTTGAACTCTTAGGCCCAAGCTTTGGCTGCAAATCAGTCGAGACTCTATTCATTGGAAGTTGAGAAAGTTAACTCGATGTAAATTTCATAATATTTCACTAACTAAAAGTATTTATACAATATATAAATCTAGCCCGACAAGATGGTCTGTACGCTTGTTCTTTGTTATCAAAGGAAGAGAGACCTTCTTTCTAAGCTTCTCGTCAAGGATACTTATCCTTTATGCTTGAATCGGTTCTATGCAGTCTTGTCAATGAAGTCAGTGCGAACTCTGACGACTATCAATAACAACCATCCCAAGTTACTAGGCAACAAGTCGCTAGGCATTATGTAAAATACTATAACGGAATTTCGTGCCTGCCTACATGACCGGAATAGACAATAGAATATAATCGCCACAAATTTTACCTCCCATCGATCGTTCGGTATTAACTCATAACTTGGGAAATCAATGTTTTTAGACGGGAATATAAAACTTACGCTATACGAGGCTGCTGTGTGGAAATGAGTATTTTGTCCTGATTAAAAACAACAAGTTAATTCAGTAAACTGATCAACATTGACCGTGGGCTAGGCCAGAGCACTTGACGTAAATCGTATAAGCCCACGACGTGTATTCTTTAGGACTAAGTTTGCTTTCCCAGCTTCCCTAAGCCCTGATGGCTGTTTAGTTTTTCCTGACCGAAATGTATGAGGCTGTTTTAAAGAACTGAGAAGAAGGCATCCTTAGGTGTTTCATTAGCCTCAGTGCAAGTTACATCGTTTCAAAGTTTGTTAAGTAAGATGCAGCTCATGTAATACCTTTGTTTTTCAAAGGTTCTTACTAGGTTAGAGTCTTTGATGTGAAGTATATATGAAATAATTCATATTTGAACTACGGTTGTAGATGAAAGTGAAGAATGATCATCGCAGTAAATTTTCCAATTTAAGCAATTGGAAAGAAGAAGCCTGAAAAAATCAGGGCTTCAACGGGATTCGAACCCGTGACCTCCGCGATACCGGTGCGATGTTCTGAGCATCGCATCACTTTCATCTACAACCGCAGTTCAAATATGAATTATTTCATATATACTTCACATTATTTCACTCCTCACGGGAAGATATGAACTCAACATTGACCTCGCTCCCAATGTGTGGCTTCATAGCTCGGTTGGTAGAGCATCGCACCGGTATCGCGGAGGTCACGGGTTCGAATCCCGTTGAAGCCCTGATTTTTTCAGGCTTCTTCTTGCCAATCGCTTAAATTGGAAAATTACTGCGATGATCATTCTTCACCTTCCTTTAGAGTGTTTGAGTTGTAATACCCAACGTGGCGGTAAAAACCAAACAAACGACCAAAAACCCCTCAAAAATCAACAAAAATTGATCAGGGCCAGGTGGGGAAGAGTCCACAGATCCCATTTAATGGAGAAAGAATCAGCGTTTCCTCCCTCTGCCTCAAGCAAGGAAAAACCTGTCTTCCTTGGGGGGCCATCTTCCCCTCCACCTCCCGTCTTTTAGATACACCACTGAACCGAATTCGAGTAAATCTATTTAAAAGGTTTTGCTGTACGAAAATGTCGATTAATAGCTTGCAGCATTTAACGAAAGTGCTCAGCCGAGCCGTTGTCAGGATCAAAGAAGAACTGCTTGGAGAAGTGAATGTATGCACGAACTTGGTCGTTATGGGTATTTTAGCATATTGAAGTTTTGATAACACTTGTGGAGTATTTTTCGCCATGGGAAGTGTAACAAAACGTGGCATTTTCAGTGCGTTGCAGAAAGGAAAATGTTCAGTACTGAATTACAAAGAAGTTTCTTTTTTATTCAGTTTTTCCCAATGCTCAGTTATTTTGCTCGACAGGAAGGTGAACTCCTGTCATCAGTGCGTTGCAAATGAGTTTAGTGCTGTAATATATATGTCCTCGAAATAATAATAATAAAAAAAAACATGGAAAAACTGCGTTGAATTTAAACCTCTCTAGAACTATTTGAAATGCGTCACAAGAAGTGAAAGGCTGGTCTTGCTAATGTCGTACCAAAATGATGCGAAGTCCACATTTTTTACTTTTGCAGTAAGCAAAGTCAAGTGTAATATTGGACCAGCTTGCAAGGCACATTCTCGCGTGGTTTAGGGCGAAAAATTATAGGAGGTCGGAGTTCAACTGAAGCAGTCGGAAGGTATTTTCAGTGCCAGTGACGAACAAAAGAAGTCAAAAAAGAAAATAGAATGGCGCTCCATAAAGCGGCATGATTGAGGTCATGCCTTCTTTCTTGTTCAGCATGAACTGTTTTACACACTACAGCCCTTCAGACATATTAACTAGCTCATAGTCCCGGGCTCACAGTTTATGTTGTACGTCAGGTTAAAAAGCAACGATTCACCAAACTTCGCCCGTCCATGCTTTAACTTGCCTAAAACTGTTTATTATGAGAAATGGAACATATAACTAGAGCTTTTGCTTGACTAAATACAGTCGTCTTGAACCAGGAAAAATGGTGAAACAAAAGAAAAACGTCATTAACGTGAACATTCCAAAACATTTTCAGTTCCCAGGAGCAAAAAACGTCTTTAAAGTTCAATGTAACCTCTAGATGTGATCTTACTTCAATCTTTTTATCATGCTCTAATAGTTCAATTTTTTCCTCAGAAATTTAGCTAATTGAAAGGCTTGTCCATCATGGCTTGAAGTCAAGCGAAAAAAAAAAATTAGCTTACTGAGTAAATATTGGAAGGCCGTTATACTCATCATGTAATGAGCAGTTTTTAGGCATATTTTCGCTGTTGATAGACTGACTGAAAATGCCCGCATGAATACAAACATTAAGTCCTTCGAAACCAGAAGAAACAATTTTTATCAATAACGTATTAGTCAGTACGTATGACCGAACAATGCCGCAGGCCATGATCAATGATGCGACGTCGTTTGTTGTTCGAGTCTTTTAATTTTACTAAAAGTTAGTGTGAAAAACTGATGCTTAAAGTAACTAGTCTGTTATATCTTGCTGTACTGGGTTATTTTCAAACGTCTCTGCCTTACCTAGAAAATTCCTTGTTTTTAAAACAATTCAGCCAGGCAATAACGTTTAAGTACTTTGCGGTCATAATAGTCTTGTTTTTAACGAAACAGGACAAAAACGTGGAACAAAAGAAAATGTTTTTTCCGCTTTGACCGAATTTAAATTTGGTAGTTTAAATAGCTGGGTGTACCACACGAATACATCAGAGTAGCGCATTGGGTTTACTCGCAAGTTGTGTTCAGCCATGAAGCATTTTTTCTCGCTTTTTTCGTGCCTTATTCTGGCTCTCTCGAGTCTGGTGGCTGGTGGAACCCTAGACCTGACCAAACAAGGTAAATGTGCCGGGGACTCATTCAGTGATTGCAGTTTTCTCTTTTTTTTTTTTCGCTTCGAGTATTTCTAAACATCAGGAGCTAACTAGATTGACACTGACAATTAACACGTTGCTACAGAGTAGCCTAACTAAAGCGCCTGTAATACAAGGGTACTAGGTTTTTTAACTGCCATATTTCTGGTAAGTTCATGTTAAATGTTAGCCTTACCTTATGCAGTAATCGTGTTTTAGTTTGCCGTAATAGCAGCAACCGTGTGTAACGGCTTAGGTCAGACACTTTTCTGATTGCTGAGAAAGTCTAGTTCGTGAAGAAAATAAGTGAAGCTCAAAGTTCGTATTTCTGCATTTCTGTGTCCTTTCCCTGCGAAATGTTACTTCGCCTTTTTGTTTTTCCATTGTTCGTGAGTCCTTGTACGATTTTGATAGAGTGCGCGTTTGTTTCTCGTCTTGTATTTCGGTTCAAGTCATTAAGGGTCGGACCGGTTACAGTAGAAGGAGCTATTATCCGTAAGGATAAAAGTTGTTGTGGCAGCTTAACTTAATACGAAAAATTCCAGAACCGTAAAAGCTACTTGAATCATAAATTTAAAACTGATTTAAAAGGTTTTCCAAAAAAAGCAGAGATTTCAGATCGACTTTCACTGAGGTAACTAACCTGGGCAGAGATTGTCACTTCTAAACATACAGCTAACATACTGACTTTACCTCACTGAGTCGAAGGTATGGTCTCCAACATGCAACGCGGAAAATTCCTAAGCATCGTAATAAAAGACCCATTTCTTAGTATCTAAAACAACAGTTAATTGAATTTTTTCTTGTTTAAAGCCGTTCAAGCGTAAGTCACTAACAACAATCGCAAATTATACGTGCAGAATATAACGTCTTATTGCCCCAGTCTTATTTTATGAAAATACTAAATCAGATCGGTGTTGAAATGATAAAAACACTCAAGATGTTCCATCCATGCAGAGAACGAGTAATAAAGATCGCTAAATAATTGACGCAGAATGGCGGTGTACCCCAGTGGCGCGGGACGTAGTCACTGAGAACGGAAATTTATCAAGCTCCAACAAACATAGATCAACATAAGCTTGGCTGACAGATCTCTATGTCAGGTTATTGCAAGCGAATGCGTTTAATGGTAACTTTGTTCTCTTCTCTTCTATTTCGTTATTGTAATTTGAACGAACGAATTTGTGAGCGAGGAAAGGAAGAAGAGAGCAAATTCACAGGGGAGGGAGGAGTCAGAAGGGCAGGACGGGAGAAAGGGAAGGAAGAGGGAATGAATGTATGAATCGATAATAATAACGAGAATCTAGAATAATAATATTATTCTGTTGAAGATCCAACACTTGTTGACGGCATCGAAGATGAAATGATGAGTGATTTGAAGGCTGAAGAAGATGAACTACTTCATGGTGAGAATTGCTGAACGAAGTCAGAAATCAATCAAATGTCATTCAACAGTTCGGATGACAAAATCCAACTATTTCAAGGCGTATTATATGACTGAGAAAATTACTTTACTGTGATTGGCTGAGAGCAGGCCAATTTATCCTTAATTCTTAATTTGCACTGCAGTGCAAATTAACGTGTGCGCGTTCGCAATTTTCTCGGTCATATAACAAATAAGTAATCGTATGAAACCTCGAGCAATTAAGGATTAAAAATACTCGTGACATTTGAAAATTCTTTCAAATTGCACTCTTCCAAAGGCTAGTGCAAGTTTGAGAGAATTTTCAAATATCACTCATAGTGTAAATTCTTAATTGGACTCGCATTCATACGATTACCTATACTAATCAGTTAAAAGAAGAAAACCCAATGCTGAAAAAACAAAATTGATAATAAGAGTCAATGCCACTGATATTTCTGCTTAACAGAATAAATGTCTTCTTAAAGTGCTACTACGATCAAAAAACTCACTTCCCATTTTACTTCATATTTTTAAAAGCGTGTTTGTTTGACACCTGATTGGCAAAATCTTGAGCTTCGAATATCCAAAGGCTGTTTTCTTTCAGTGCAAGTTTAGGATTTCACGGTCCGCCATTTCACATTTAAGACTGACCGATTGGACCTCATAGGGTTAGATCGAGGATAAGATGACGTCAAAGACTCACTAGCTTAAAATTGCAGTATGTAAACGCAGCTTATTGTACATGCAAAAAAAGAGTTTAAAAGTCTGAATGTTCGAATCTCCCGTGCTGCTTACAGTGGTTTCAAGAAAGGTTGACCTACAAAAGTGTAACAGCGTACGCGACAACGTCGAAAGGTATTATGGGCAATGGTGGCCAACGGGCTACTTACTTGAAGCTGAAGGCATTTCATCATAACAGAAGGAAACAGCACAAACATGTGTATTTATGCTTTTCCTTCCTGAAACTCTGTTAACCTCAATCAAGGAACGCTAGACTGTTGCTACCCATAATAAAATAATCGGCATTGTTACCCCTGTACAGGACAACCTTTGTCGAAACAGCTGTATTAATTCGGGCGCGTGCAGACGCATTGCATTTCTAAACCAGTGAGTCTTTGACGTCATCTTATCCTCGATCCAGCTCTCTCAAGATTTTAAAGTTAGTAATGGCAGACCATTAATTAGGAAAATTCCAGTCAAAATATACGGGTGTCTTTTTGAAATGAAGGCTTAAAACTTCGGTCACTTAGTGGTTCAGTTATATAGTTTTGAAATACAAAGAAAAAGTAGAATTGATTTTTGGTCACAGTAGCACTTTAACAGAAGAAATGTCGTCTTTTTTTCAGACAACAAGAAGTTTTCACTGATTAATGGCCAAAATTTTGGACCGAAAAGTGTAGAGTTTGATTATGTGGAAGATCCAGGTACTATTGGGCGGGTTGTTGATGGTGTACCAGCCAGAGATGAGGATCCAGCATATTATGGTAAGGAAAGAGTATCTCCCATTTCGTCACACATTTAACTGATATTTTCGTTTACACTTTTCCATTAGCAGTTTGGGTCAAAGGAAGTTTTCCCCTTTTTGTGCCAGCCCATGTAGCAAATCTCGCCTTCACTGACCCCCTCCTGTTTCCTCGATGCTGCTCTAGTTTGGTACTCTACCATTCAATCCTGGTTACGTTTGAAACTACGTAAAATATAGTATAAACATGGTTAAGAAAGGCAGAAAATCGTCCGTGTTGTTTCTATTTTGAGTGCTTGCAGTGTTTTTTGTCATGTTTTTGTTGTCGGTACCACTGATATTTGTTGTCTATGAAACATTCACCTAGAACCTTTAAGGACGTTCGCGCTAATTGTTTCTGCGCATTCTTACTGCGCACGCAAATAAACACGACACGTCATGCATGAGCGCACGCTAAGTAATTAATAAAATGAACAATGATAGGGCAGATGGCCAATGCTATAGCTTTTCCTAGATTTAACGATCTTGGACGTTCGGTGTCCCCTATATTTCTTTTGATGGATCATTTTCTCTACTGATTTTCTACGTTAAGCGACAAAATGAAGAAAATCTACCGAGTAGAAGTTTAAATTTTTTGCAAAATGCACTATCAAATCCCGTTGTTTTTAGCTCTACTTTTATCTGTGCGACGGTTTCAAATGCTTCTTGAAGGCTTAAGAATGGCTGACTGTTAGGATCGAGAAACGCCGGTCAACGTCCCATTTGACAAATCGCTCATATTTTGCCCAAAGATACCCTTAGGTGACCTAATTCTAAAAATCATATTTAAAGGTTCCACCGAATTTTTATTTTTCAGAAATTCGCGAAAATTTGAAAGCGCGGTCAAAGTGCGGTTTTTCGTGTAATAAAATGACCGAAATAAGGTGCGAGGACGAAGCGCTGCTTAAGCCTTAAAATAAACTCAATTGACTTCAAACTTAACACAAATGTGGAACAACCACTCTAATTTATTCCTCGCTTTAAACTAATCTCAGATATGTTGATATAGTGGTTTTCCGAACCATTTTAAAAACAGCTATGAAGCGTGTGAAAAATAACGGCAAAATATAGGCCATGTTTAACAGCATAAAAATGCATCTGATACCTCACTTTCCGATTATTTTACTTTACAGCCTTAAAATATCATTATTAAAGATATACCATGCCATGCTCGAACTCGCAGTATTTCCCTTTGTGGAAAACGAAAATCTATGTCAATGTGTTGGGCGCAAATAACACAATAATCATGCACGAACCAGAGACAAATCAATTTCAATGGCGAAAGTAAAAGGCTATCATTAATTAAAATCCCGTCAATTCACTGCTATCAGTAGAAACATACTGTCCACTGCATAAAAACTGTTGTTAGACGTTTTCGAACCATTACGCGTTAATAAACTTTGTTTAATTTCGTGTCCGCCGTCTTGTCTAGTTTGTCATCGCGTGTATTTCCTTAATGTAAGCAACACGTGAATGGTTGTCATAACAAACGCAAGAGGTTTCCTGGAACCTTACTGTTTTCGATTCACCAAAACGCTTTAAGTTCGTTAAGACACGATAATGAGTCAACTTGGAATACTGTTTAGCATCAAGGACGTTAAAGGACTGTAAATTAATCGAGTTGAAATATCTCGAAGCAAATCAAAATCTCGCCCTTATTCTAATTTGGTAAACAGCCGATCTCGCGTTCAAGTTCAAGAAGTCGAGAGGTTAATCCGGTAATGTATTACCGGTACAACAACAAAATCAAACCGAGATCATCAAAAGTGTAAGTTTAAAAGTGTAGTGGCAAGTTCCAAATAAATTTCGCCTATATAAATTGGAAACAAGATGTGAAACGGTCTGACCCGAAACAAATAAACAAAATATTAATACGACTAATTTAACCCGAAAATGTTACAGAAAACATACCTAAAAGCCGTCGATTCCCCTCAATACCAGTCCGCATTGCCTTAAAGAGCCCAAGCTTTCTGCTGTAAGAATCAGGGGCCTCATGAATCTGTATTTAGTATATCGGCAACCATGCTGCGTGGCTGATATTCGAGACTTAGTAAAAGTTGTCACACAACCGTACAAGCAGCCCAGTCACGCTTTCACTGCTCTTGCGCAAATTTCCAACATTTCGTAATTTACATGAACCGACTACAAGTTTAAAGTAGTGACAGTAGATTGAAATGCGCTTTTTAAAGCTGTCCTATCGAGGAACAATTATTTCTTGTTTCTGAATTGCTCTTAGTTGTAGCTACAGTCGGGGAGGGGGGCAGAGGGAATTCCCGGAAATTTCGGATATCTGTATGCCGTGGAAGATTAAGTGGTCTCCAGCTCTTAACGCCAACACTGAAACACTAGATGATTCTCGAAGTATCACAGGGATCACTAAGCTAAATAATTTTGAGTGTAGCTCCGCTGAGTCAATTACCTGTTGGCGCGCATATTGCATTGACCGCGGACAGGTGGAAAAACAGTTAAACCGGAAAAGCCTGTTGCACATTGTAATTTAGCATTGTCCAACACGCAGTCGGTCTGGTTGTAATGTTAATCGTATTTGAGAGAATCTCAAGTTTTCTTTAGACACATACTGGGGTGACATACTACTAGCTGGGCGTGATTATTGGGTTATTTGCGCCCAACACATTGACATAGATTTTCGTTTTCCACAAAGGGAAATACTGCGAGTTCGAGCATGGCATGGTATATCTTTAATAATGATATTTTAAGGATGTAAAGTAAAATAATCGGAAAGTGAGGTACCAGATGCATTTTTATGCTGTTAAACATGAGCTATATTTTGCCGTTATTTTTCACACGCTTCATAGCTGTTTTTAAAATGGTTCGGAAAACCACTATATCAACATATCTGAGATTAGTTTAAAGCGAGGAATAAATTAGAGTGGTTGTTCCACATTTGTGTTAAGTTTGAAGTCAATTGAGCTTATTTTAAGACTTAAGCAGCGCTTCGTCCTCGCACCTTATTTCAGTCATTTTATTACACGAAAAACCACACTTTGACCGCGCTTTCAAATTTTCGCGAATTTCTGAAAAATAAAAATTCGGTGGAACCTTTAAATATGATTTTTTAGAATTAGGTCACCTAAGGGTATCTTTGGGCAAAATATGAGCAATTTGTCAAATAGGACGTTGACCGGCGTTTCTCGATCCTAACAGTCAGCCATTCTTAATTTTTGTGAAAAGGTTGGTAACATTTGGAATTACCTACTTCGACAAAATATGATTAAGATCGTTTGCCTCCGCTGACTCACCTTCGATATTCTTAACTATAAACCCCTGTAGACCACGCTGAACAACGTGCGCCAATTTTTCAAAATCAGGATAGTTTTCCACACGCTTTATCTCTGAAACGAAGTCGGTGACCTCCAGTTTTTATTTGCATTTCTGGCACAAGTAACATATTTTCTTACTGCAGTAAAAATTAAAAAAAAGTATATTGACTGGAAAATTGTCCCGCAAACGTCCTGAAGTGGATCCTTCGCAGCCTTACAGCTCTCGGAAATAAATACATATAATTTGAATGAATGTCAGAGACGCTGTGAAGAAAGAGCAGGATGCACGGCAATTGAATTCTGGGAGACATACAACTACGCATGTTTCGTTTGCACAGATACATCGAAAATAACGCCTTATACGAATCAGAGAGATCTGGCCTATCCTGCACATGTTTGGGTACAAAGTAAGAGTTCATGACCTCAAACTTTATTGACTTCAAACCTTCAGTCACAAAGAAATCGCACTCATTAATTGTTTGTAATGCTTGTACTATTACAACATTTAAATCAGCTTTGTTGTTGGTTTTGACGACACCCTTGTGTTGAACAGCTAAATTATGGCCATCGATTCCAGTACTGCACCGGTACTGCTTAGTTGGTTAGAAATGCTATTACAAAGAATAACTCTTTTATTTTGATTACCGGAACACAAGGATCGTAGATAATCATACTAAGCGACTCTTTCAGTCTAATATATGAGAACATGTATAAATGAGAACATGTTCACCCTCAGATGCATGGATCACATGGTTTATTTCCCACAAGTTTCCGACCGTAGAGTTATTTTATCAATTTACTTAATTCAGTGAACTAGATTGGCAACGGTGTATGCAATTACAGAACATTCAGGCCAGTAATGTATTCATAATGTGATTTACTCAGACATCTTTTCTGTTGTTTAGATGAAGGACCTGGGTCAGGAGAACCATCACGTAAGTATATACCTATTTGTCAAATAAAGAGGGATCAACAAAAATAATTAATGCGGCTTCAGTATTGATCAATCAAAGTATCGTCTTGGCGATAATAACTGATAAATTAATCGAATACGCCTCTACAAATTTTATACGGCAGTAACATCGAACTATCACGGAAACTTTTAAGATTGATTGATGATAAAGAAACAAATCATGCTGTTTTATATTTTAAAGGCGGAGTCTGTTCTCTGCTGAATGTTTTAACTTGTTGCACAGATCGGTAATGTATGTGGCAACTGCGATTTTCATCAAGAAGCCTTATCTACAGTGTAATCTGAAAAAGGAATTACATTACGCCTTATTTTTGTCAAATAGTTCATGATATGATAAACACGCCGCCAAGTTTTGATCGGTTCAAGTCTAATGGCTTATCTAGCCCGCCAGTCTCGAAAGCCTTCTCTCAAAACCGACAGAAGCAAGACTTTCAAGCCCGTCCGTAACTAGATGAAAATAACCTTCTCTCAAAACAAACAAACAAACAAACAAACAAGCCAGATGAAATTGAAATTTTGCTCTACTAGAATAATATTAACCTGCTGAGCAACCTGGTCATACATTTCAAACCATATCTTTAGGACTGCTTGATCAAGGTAAAAATACTAGATTTAATATTTATTAACTATTACTTATGTTATTGCAGTTCACCCGCCCCATGAAGGTATGTGACACATTTGAATCAGTATTGTGATGATCTTGATCATTACTACGTATCTTCTTGATTCATATTCCTTCCCCTCCCCCACCCCCCTTTTCCTTTTTTTGGCTCTCGCCCCATTTTCCGCGCAGACAAAACACCGAAAATCCCCTTCCTCGGTCTTCATTTGCTTCCAAACCCCACGGAAACGCTTGCTACGCAGGCTATGGAACAGGCAGACCTATTGCTTTTCTAAGTAACGCTTGACTGCAGTCACGTTTTTCATCCCGTCTTTTCACAGAGGTCAATGTCACTTGCCTACAGAACGACATGTACATCAGCATTCCCAGGAATCTTCTTCACGGCCTCGACGTAGAACATCTTCGTCTTAGTGACGTAAGCTGTGGAGCCACAGAGACCTCAACTCATTTTACTCTCCACACTAGTCTGACGGGATGCCACACAAAGAGCAGGCACACCGAGAAGTTTGTTTCCTACTCGAACAAGGTGGAGGAAATTCCCTTGGAAGAGGGTCAGATTATCACTCGTGTGCGTGAAGTAGAAATCCCCTTTGCTTGTTACTATTCAAACATGGGAGTCGTGTCCGCTGTTGGTCTCCAAGTTAGAAGCAAGAAGATCATTTTCTCCGAGAAAGGATATGGAGAATTTGTACTGGAAATGAAGATTTTTCCAGATGACAAGTTCCTTGGCCATTACAAAAAGAACGATTTCCCAGTTGAAGTGAAACTGAGGCAAGAGCTCTACGTAGAAGTCAGCGTGGATACAGACGATAGCAGGCTCGAGATTCTGGCAGAAGAGTGTTTTGCTACACCTGACCCTGATCCCAATAATGACGTATTGAGATACACATTCATCAAAGATGGGTACGAAACATTTGTTTTGATTTTATAGGTCTACAAGCCCGGACATGAGCTCTACATGAACTGCCAGCTGCTCAGGCTGTGCCGTCTGCGTCATCGAATTCAGATAAAAATCGGACTCATCTTGCCTCTGGGACACGCGATCACGAGTAATTAAGAAATTTCAAACTACATAAAATCTTTACGTATCCTGCAGAGCAGGAAGCTTTATCCTGCCCTCCAGGCTCTTATTTCTAAAACGGACCTTTTCATTTAGAACCAGCTCAGTGACTACTTTCACATACCATTGTTTCTTTGTCCTTATACAGATGTGCGATAGATGACACCGTGGAGTTCATTCCAACAGTTGACGAAAGGATGCAGCGGTATAAAGTGGAAGCGTTCAGTTTCGTGGGTGATCACCCGTTTGTGTACATGCACTGCAAGGTCAAGATATGTAACGCAACAGATCCTAACTCACGCTGCGCGCAGGGATGTCTGCATGACCGGCGTAAGAGGTCGCTGTATAGTGAAGAGACAAATGACGAGGAGTATAATTTGGACCAGGGACCATTCATTCTTTCAGACGAGGGAAATGATGAAACAAAGGCCCTGGAAACTCTGACTGAAGTGCGTGATGTGGAGAAAAGTGGTAAGCTTCAATTAACAAAAAGACAAAAAGAAAGAAGAAACACACAAGACACATTGAAAAAAACAAACGCCCCAAAAGGTAGATTTTTATGCAGTGTAAGGAAGGTTCGGTGTGACATAGACCATAGTACCGTCTAAATTCTTTCCTTAGGCAACACGTTGGTGAAGTGAGCGATTTGCCTCAGGCCCCCTCAGGCCGTCGGAGCCCACGAGCATTCCGATCAGTAGTTAATCATTGCATGCTTATCTTCAGAATTCCTGTATACAAACTACCTATTGACGTGTTAAATGTCTTTACCTTCCCATTACAGGTCAGTTTACCAGCCTTATTGCCGCCATGGCTGTGGTAGCTGCCGTTTGCCTTGTGGGGATTTCGTACTTTGCCTGGGACAAGAAGAAACGAAGCGCTGCGCGTGGTTACCAGCTACTCCGTGTCGCCACTCAAAATTAGCAGCAACTCAGCAGTGATTCGCCAGCAAGCTTTCTATAACGGGCTTTCTTTAGCTGTTAGTAGTTGTAAAGTAAACTTGCGTGGAAGATGCTGTCTTGAATAGATTTGTTTTCATTTGTTACTAATATCGCTTTTTTATGACTCTAATAGCGATAATAACAATAATAATGTTTTAGTATAAATCTACCAACGTTCTATTACGACTGCTGCTCTCTGATTGGCTACGCTACTCACTATCTTTTCTGTTGTAGATGGTGAGTAGCCTAGCAGTGTGCGCTTGTTAACAAACTGGCAGCCCCTTAATCCTTTACGTTTTCCAAATATCTGTGAAGAGGATCAGCATCTAGAAAAAGTTTTGAACGACTAGTAGATTTATAGTAAAACAATTAGATTATTCGCTCTCGATTTCTATGGTGATAGTTGACTCGGGCTGCGACCTCGTCAATAAACCATTTTACAGTTGTCTCTTCAGTTACTTGGCTTTGAATGGCAACGAGGCTGCAGATGACCTTGTTTTGATAAAGACCTCACTGCTTTTGTTGTGCAAATCAAGTTGTTCTTATGCGAACGCAGCATTTAAATTAGAAAAGCAAAGAGTTCTGTATCAAAGCAATGTCATCTCCAACCTCGCTTGCATTTACAGGCCAGGTAACTAAGCACACAACTGTAAAAAGGCCTATTACCGCGCGATAGAAATCTCGACGGCTCATAATTAACGAATAAGTTTTGTGTTCGCGCAGAAAAATTTAACTTGTAAAACTAATAAGGTTTTCAATATGTTTAGAGATGCATCTCTGAAAATGGAAACTTGTAAACAGGAGTTCTTTGTATCGAGGCAATAAAATACTTTTCAGTTAAGAGGGTAGTTTAAGATGCCTTTTCTTTTTCCTGCTAGTAGCTGCTCTATGGCCTTCATCTCGCCAAAATAAGGCTAGCCTGCGAGAAGGCTCACTTGTGTTGTTTGGGTAGCGTACCGCGGGCAAGGGCGGCGGTCACAGTGATTTGGGTATCCCTGAGTTTTGGGTACCCCCGTACCCAAATCCCTAGTGTTTTGGGTACCCAAACTGGGGCAAGTGAAATCATCCACAAGTCTGCTCAAAACCCAATTATCTTCTTACTAAGCTTTGTCTCAATAAATTAAAGCGTTATTTTACTTGATATAAAGACAATAAGTCGCTGAAAATAGTCGCAATTTAGAGCAGACTGTCTGATCCGAGTCCGCAGTATAACGACATACAAAACCGAATTCGCGCGCCAAAGTGCCTTGTATGAACATGCACTTGGTGCCTATCGATAACCCTTGAAATGCCGTCATTTTAAACAAGAAAGCCGCTTTCTAAACCTCGGTTAGTTCGGCAATTAAATTTAATCAATATGCGAACGAACACACTGAGATACGGCCGTCACGCAATATGCACACTGGTCTCAAGCTGTGACTGACCTCTGTGTATGTTGCCTGTCTCAAATAAATTTTATTTTAGACTCGTTTATTTATCGTTCTTTCCTTGACCCATTAGATTTTGCCTGCGAACAGTTCTCTATGCCATTTAAAGAGGTCTTTTTTTGTTTTGGGAAGAAATCCAAAATAAATATAAATAAAGTCGACAAGGCTTAAATCTTTGGACAGGGGGAAACAAGTAAAAGTAGGATACCCAAATCCCTCGTGATTTGGGTATCCCCTTCTGAAGTGTTGGCCTGCGATCATTTCTTTAATTCAGGGTAGCCAAATCGACCGAAGATAGAAAGGCAAAGCAAACTTGCGAAGTCGAAAGTCAGTCAAGAGAGAAAAGGACTAGAAATGCTAAATTGTAAGGGATACCCAAATCCCTAGTGATATGGGTATCCTTTTCTAGGGTGTTTGTTTGTTATGGTTTCTTTAATATGATCTACATGATCTGGAGTGTTTGTTCGTCCTCGTTTCTTTAATTCAGGGTAGCCAAATGAACCGAAGATTAAAAGAAAAAGAAAACTTACAAGGACGACATTCATTCAAGGGCGAAAAAGACTAGAAATGCTAAACTGTAAGGGATACCAAAATCCCTAGTGATATGGGTATCCTTTTCTAGGGTGTTTGTTTGTTATGGTTTCTTTAATTTAGGATAGCCAAATCCACCGAAGATTAAAAAGACAAAGCAAACTTTCAAAGACCAAAGGCGTTGAAGGGGGGAAAAGAAACAAGAAATGCGAAAAATTAAGGGATACCCAAATCCCTAGTGATATGGGTATCCCCTTCTGGAGTGTTTCTTTGTCCTTGTTTCTTTAATTCAGGGTAGCCAAATCGACCGAAGATAAAAAAGCAAAGCAAACTTACACAGACGAAAGTCATTCCAATGAGGAATGGACTAAAAATGCTGAAATGCAAGGGATACCCAAATCCCTAGTGATATGGGTATCCCCTTTCAGAGTGTTTGTTTGTTATTGTTTCTTTAATTCAGGATAGCCAAATCGACCGAAGATTAAAAAGGCAAAGCAAACTTTCAAGGAGGAAAGGCGTTGAAGGGGGGAAAGGACAAGAAATGCGAAAAATTAAGGGATACCCAAATCCCTAGTGATATGGGTATCCCCTTCTGGAGTGTTTCTTTGTCCTCGTTTCTTTAATTCAGGGTAGCCAAATCGACCGAAGATAAAAAAAGCAAAGCAAACTTACGCAGACGAAAGTCATTCCAATGAGGAATGGACTAGAAATGCTGAAATGTAAGGAATACTCAAATTCCTAGTGATATGGGTATCCCCTTTCAGAGTGTTTGTTTGTTATTGTTTCTTTAATTCAGGATAGCCAAATCGACCGAAGATTAAAAAGGCAAAGCAAACTTTCAAGGAGGAAAGGCGTTGAAGGGGGAAAGGACAAGAAATGCGAAAAATTAAGGGATACCCAAATCCCTAGTGATATGGGTATCCCCTTCTGGAGTGTTTCTTTGTCCTCGTTTCTTTAATTCAGGGTAGCCAAATGAACCGAAGACGAAGAGGAAAAATAAAATTAGAAAGACGAAATTCATTTAAGGGAGGAAAGAACTATAAATGCCTAAATGTAGGGGATACCCAGATCTCTAGTGATATGCGTATCCCCGTCCAATATGACTAGGTATTATCGTTTCTTTAGTTCGAATTAAGGGTAGCCAAATCGACCGAATATGCCATTCACCATTCAACTCGGAAAGGACTGAGATGGGCTCCTGCTGAAATAAAACTAACAAAAAGAGATTTATGCCTTAAATTACACCGAGAATGTCCTCGGAGATCTTTGTAGTAAAATTATTGTTTTTTGACTAAAGAAAAATTTACGGGATACAAAATATTTAGTCCAACATTAACGGGATATGAATTACTTAGCCTCTACCCCAACCTCCCTTCTACCTCATCCCCTCTATGAGGTCTCTATTCCCTTGAACTTTCTCCACGTGTCTAAGTCATTGATGCGAGTCGGGATTTGAGTGGATTTTCGCGGGAAATACGGAAAATGTTGGAAGGATGGATTTTGCAAAATATAGAAATATTTTAGAATATTTCAAAAGCCAGAAATATTCGGCAGGGTTTTCCAAAAACGAAAAGCTAATTTTGCGAAAATTTTGCAAAAACTTCGAATACGATGATCAGACAGATTGCCTGTTCTATATTGATAAAAGAAGAGATGGTTCAAAATTGAAGCGATTGGTGATAACAGAAAGCGATTGGTGATTGGTGATAACAGAAAACGAGAAATCGAGGGTTTTGGGATTTGGAATGCCACTCCGCTGATTTTTCTGGCTATGCAGGCAGAGACAATACCGTCAGAAAGATCAAGCAGCGTCACTACTGGCCAGATTATTTCAAGGATACAGTTGAAATGGCAAGAAAGTTTGATGTTCACTGCCATGCATGCTTCTTGGGTACATCTTCTGCATTGAGTTGTCGGCATATATTCAATTCAAGTGGCTACTGTTTGTGCTAAATTGTTTTTACCATCCTTGTTTTTTGGAACAGATGGCTCAGAGCGTATGTGGAAATTGTGAATCTCCATTCAAGTAGCCTTACTCTCCTTTATCTGCAATAGATGCCGTCCATCTCCACTTGACCTCGAGAAGGACTACATACATTATAACGATGAAGAAACGATATTTTGTGCTTCTCTTAAATCAAATCTGTATGTATGTTAGCGATGTTAGCCACAAGGGAAACGCGTAATCTGATTGGCTTATGACAGCGGCCGTGTAACAATCGATAGAAACATGAAAGGGAAAATGTGGTTTGAACTTCGTATATCCTTGCAGTTTGCACATCAAAATATTGATTTGCTTTATAGATTGTCAATGAGTTATGCTAAAAGAACTAAACAGTTCTCCCTCGTGTCCTATCGACTTTGATTAGACTGATGAATCACGAAACTTTTGCATTTCTTTCAGATAAGCCAGTCAAAGCTGAGGAGCCTAATAATACGTAACGAGTAGTATGACAGGTGCCAGTTTAGCCAGCCCCACACCCCCATTCAAGACGGCGGCCAAGAAAAGTTCGAGAAAAATGACGTCATCAAAATTTTACAACATGCCGTGACGTCATGCCTGTTCTTCGCTCCCAGTGTTTGGCCGCGTGGGGGTCTGGGTCCCATGGGGGGTATCGCTGACGTGTGTGTGGAACGTTCTAGAGCGCGCGCGCGTAACCCTAAGAACTGACGACGTGGCTAGTAAACCCTAAGAACTGACGACGTGGCTCGTAAACCCTAAGAACTGACCCAAACTAAACCCAACTAAACCCAACTAAACCCAACTAAACCCAACTAAACCCAAGGTGGGGTAGCGGTTTTGGTAAGAAATGTCAATTGGCTCACCTCGAGATGACGCCCTCCGCTGGCGCGCGCGGCGTTGTTGACCTGAGAGACTGGAATCTGGGTCATTTCTTTCTCTTATTTTATTGACTTGGTTTACTACTCTTTAGCTTGACAAAGCGGCCAGGTGTGTGACCCATGTCTCGCTTTAAAAGAAATCGAGAAATTCTTCCATCTGCGCTGACTGAGCTTGGCTCAGATTGTCATCCAAAACTGTGATTTTTAGACCATTACGGAAATGAGCTTCGAACCATGTACAATGATTTTCGCTCTTTGACGATCCACTGTCGTAATATACAAGACAATCGAAACAAACATTACATTATTCACAATGTCTCTTAGCAAAATGACACCACTCTCCACTGTAATTGGCTATCTTCTGGAGTGGAACCTGACAAATGCCTGGGGACTAAAGTGGTTAAGGATGCCGTCAGCGGTTTACCAGATGTCCCCAGCGTCCAGGTGAGTAGAGTGCGGGCACAGTAATGTCATTAAATTGTTATAAACAAAACGAAGAGTCTGAGTCTTTATAACGTTTATTGAATAATAATAACTCCAAAGGGAGAATTGATTATAATTTTAAGTCTTGACCGTCGGTATTCCACAATGTGTTGGGAACTAGACTCGTTTCCAGTTTCTCGGATTCTTGGTCCCAGGCCCCAAAACGCAAGATATTCTGGCCTAGTTTTCTTTGCGTTTGGTCATGAAGTCTTTGCCTGATCCGTTCCTTATTCTTAGCATAATATTTTCTCCAATATTCGTTGATCCGTTCCCTGTTGTTTTTACAGTATTGTCTTCGGTAATTTCTGATTTGCTCCTTGTTCTGTTGACAATAGGCTCTCTGGCTGCTGGCGAGTCGTTTCTTGTTGTTTTCATACCATCTTTTACGACGGGTTTTGAGAATCCCGACGTTCTCTGCCCGAAATTTTTTTTGTCGGGCCTGGATTCGCTCTCTGTTCTTTGCATAATAATTTTTGTGGTAGGCCTTTTTACAGACTACCTTCTGGTCATTCCCTGACAGCTGATTGGAGCAATTCATCTTGCATGTGTGGTGTCTTACAAATAATGACTAAAACCCTGGAATCACACACTCTTATAAGAATCGCCGGGCTAATTCAGGTTTCAACCTCTTCTTCTACTTCCTCTTCATCATCATCGTCGGGGAGTAACTTCTTCTTTATGACTCTGTTTAGCAGGAATTTTCGTTTTTCCACTGCTGACTCGGCTGCTTCGTCAAAATCCATGTCGTCTTCCTCAATAAAGCGTCGAAGAGTCTTCATGACGGTGTATTGGGTCGAGTTTGATACGGTGAGTCCATTTTAGACGCTCTAAGTAAGTCTTCCGTAGCCTTCTTCTACTTGCAGGTAATAGGGCATTAAAAGTAGCATTTTCGGCATAGTTTTGGGATTTCCCTTATCCAGGAACTGCTGGACTTCTTTCAGGTAGGATTCTTCGATATCTTCCCCGGCTTTTTGACGTAACGGACTCCACGGATCTGGTTCATCGTCGCCCGTTTCTTCTTCCTCTTCGGAGATGCTACTATCCTCCTCTTCTCCCTGTTCCTCTTCAGGCTCCTCTTCTCCCACCCCCTCTTCCTCTTCTATGTTTCCATCATTGTTATCTTCACGGGGCCAAAAATATCTGTTGAACAATCATCCATGATTCTCGTCGATCTTCTCCTAAGACTGTGTGCTTCAAAGGAGCCCAGTCGATTGAAGTGCTCTTTAATATACCATTTTGGTCCATGATCAAACATCCTCCCTCTTTCTTCGATGCCAGCGCGGGTATCCTTCGTGCGTCAAGAGATGACTAAACACGCGTTTCCTGTCATCACTGGCGGGATGTAAATCTAGGACCGTGTACCCAAACGGTCGTTCGGTCACTTTTTGATACACGTCCATCATGTCTTGCCAGCAAGTGGGAAAGGCTTGAAGCAGTAAATTCCTCATGCCTAATTGATCTCGTGGATTCTTGAAGGCTACGATGTAGTGGGCGTTCCTGGAAATACTCTTGGCGTATTTCCCTGGTGGAAACATGTCTTGGCACAGGTACAACACGGTGATATTTTGATGATGAGAATGTTTGGTGAATAAATCCAACAACTCTTTGTCTTCACCTCCCTTTTAGAAATTGTATTTAGCAGGGCCCCTCTGGATACCAGCCACTGTGCTGAATGGGCCACCCTGCATAAATAAAGTTTCACCTACCTACCTCCGCCATGAGATCATCTAACACCAGAACTCCACCTTTCGGAAACCACGACTTGAGATGGCCTGACTCTGGAATCCCTTCGTGAAATTGTACACCAGCGTCTTTCATATCTCGGAATACATTTTGCCACACCCCGTAGCAATAATGAATCGTTGGAAGAGGGTTCACAAACAAGTGATTCAAGGGTAACGATTCGGTAAAACAAGTCTTGCCACAACCAGAAGAGCCCACGATCAAAATACTGGAGGGGGTCTTGAACCGAAACGCTTCTCCAAATTCTATTCCATTTGGGAACCCATTCTGCTTTTCAGTAAGAAATGGGATCTTTGGGACATTTTCTCGTGATTTTTCTGATCTACTGCTTTGACAACTATGTTTCTCGTGACGAATTCTACTGTCTGCACGAGAGAATAGTCTATGACAATATCGACAATAAAGGGACATGACTCCTTGCTAGTTTGACTCAAAATAAATGGAGCCAGTTTAAGCCTTATTTTTATACATGGTTGACGATAGAGGTGGGGAATGTGGTGGTGGTGGTGGTGGTGGTGGTGGTGGTGGTGGTGAATGTGATGGTGGTAGTGGTGGTGGTGGTGGTGATGGCGGTGGTGGTGGTGGTGGTGGCGAATGTGGTGGTAGTGGTAGTGGTAGTGGTGGTGTGAAGAATTTACTCTTTCATTTTTTGGGGGGAGTACGGCGTCAGCACCAATGACGCCAACAGAAGTGTGACTTTTATATTGCAGTAAAAACAAAGCCGTCAAATCAGTACTTTTAGACCATGTCGGCTCAGAGCACGTTGAGTGCTAGACAAAAAGACGGTGAGCGAATCGGGTTTTTGAAGACAGACGGTAAGCCGTTGGACGAGATGTTAAAGCCACTGTAGTGTGCCATCGTTTCGGCTCCAGCTCACAAAGGCTTCACGTTGCCTGCCATGATAGTGATACTGCAACACCATAATCTTTACAAGCACACCAAGTCGAGGGAACACTATAACAACTACAAACTCTTGAAGGATGTTCTGCGCAGCCCAAAACGCCGGGGCCTGGGTCAGCTGGAAAAATTAAGATGCGGCCCCTTCCTAAAAAACGTTTTGACTCACATCACCGATCTTCAGACTCATGTCAAAGCCAGACAGGATGCCTGGAACATTTTCCAGCTGATGGAACGCCAAGACTTATTACTGGACAGGCAACTATTGATCGTCGAAGTAAAACTGGCCGATCATTCGTGTCATTTTCTCTTTGTGGGACCGCCGGACCTCGACAGCCTTTTCATCTTAAAGGAAGGGCCCCATTTTCACGGATTAAAAGAGCCCATCTTCTTTTTTGAAAAATATTGTCTCTTCCACTGCTGTTGTTAGATGACCTTTATTATTAAAAAAAAAACCTTTTTTCCGGCTTGTTAATAAGAAAAACAATAAATTTCAGGTTTGAAGGTAGTGAGAGTCTGAGCTTTTGATTACCCATTAGGGTTAGGGCCACGTCAGCCCTTGGGTTTTGTTGGGTTTAATAGCCACGGCCACCTTGGGTTTAGTTAGGGTTAACTTTGGTTTAACCACTTAGGGTTTAGTTAGGGTTTTACCAGCCACGTCAGTTCTTAGGGTTTACTAGGCACGTCAGCTTTTACTAGCCACGTCAGTTCTTAGGGTTTACTAGGCACGTCGTCAGTTCTTAGGGTTTACTAGGCACGTCGTCAGTTCTTAGGGTTTACTAGCCACGTCGTCAGTTCTTAGGGTTTACTAGCCACGTCAGTTCTTAGGGTTACGCGCGCGCGCTAACGATAGCCCCGCTCTAGAACTTTCCACACACACGTCAGCCATCCCCCCACCAACCGTGGCGTCAGCGATACCTCCCCATGGAACCCAGACCCCCACGCGGTCAACCACTGGGGGCGAAAAACAGGCATGACGTCACGGCATGTGGTGAAATTTTTATGACGTAATTTTTCTCGAACTTTTCTTGGCCGCCATCTTGAATGGGGGTGTGGGGCTGGCTAAACTGGCACCTGTCATACTACTGTAACGTTGTAAAATGTGATGAGATCATTGATCGTTGCCGGTAGGGAAGAAAATTACCCCTTACACAAACTAATAGGAAATTTCTCATTTCGCACACTTTACGCGTTCTGATCAGTTTAGATTTATTTTAAAGATAATATTGTTTTTTCATTGTATTACTTCAACAACCGAAACACTCAAATTGAAGAAAAGGTGGGTCTTGACTCGTGTAATACGGTGGAAAAAAATCAGACGGTGCTGAAGGAATCTGTCAGTCCTTTGGTAAAGAACGAAGAAGAATAAGAAAAGGAAGAGGAAGGAATGAAGTTGCGACGCAGATCCAAGATTAAGGTCAGTCTTCTTTTCTTTCGACCTTTCAGTTTTTTGTACTTCGTCTTTTCAGTAGTATAATTTACTGTCAATTTTTGTTATATTGGTTTTAACAGAGAAAATGCAAGTCGTCGGAATAGTTAATGGCACACCATCTAAAACCGAAGCAGCAAAAATTAGGGTCAGCTAATGTCATGGTGAACTGTACAGTAGTACTAGCAGTAGCACAAGCGATCTATCTATCTATCCATCCATCCACCCTTCCGTCCGTCCGTCCGTCCGTCCGTCTGTCTATCTGTCTTTCTGTCTGTCTGTCTAACCCAGTAAACGATATTTCGACGTGCAAGGGCCTTACTATACTTTTCTTAACTTTTTCTTCGAAAACAGTAAATCGGAAGATGAAGCAGCAGCGCAGAAGGAAGCCAAGGAAATGATCGACGAGGTAGAAAAACAGGGCGTGCTTAAAACGATCATCAAGAAAGCTTGTGAAATAAGCGAAGAAGCACTCGCAGACCTTGGTCGAGGCGGTAAAAGAGGCTATTTAGCTTTCCGTGAGCTTACCACAGAAAAAGAAGGCGACAATCAAAGCTTAAACGCACAATTACAAGCCTCAGAAACCCTGTCAAGTGCCTTGGAATAACAATTAGCTCGTCGCTTCCCGAAGCACTTGAGATGGGACAGAAAGACAGTTGCTGGCCCAACGGTGAAAATGATCGCCAACCGTATAACATACGTAACCGGTGAAATACTGCGTCGGTTTAAAAAGTGATTTTATTTCTCCTTCTTGTGAACTCGATTTTGACTATGGGTTTGCCGAGACTCCAATCTGATAGTAAGTACATAACTGTCTCTGTACTACAGAGGACACAAAGATTCCATAATATCATTACTGAAAACGGTTGAAAAAATTATCGTATTCAGGCAATATTATGAGGTGAAACTAGAAATTTCCTATCATTACCCATAACATGTCACTGGAAATATGGGTATGATCGGTCGACTAAGGATATCATAATAATAATAATAATAATAATAATAATAATAATAATAATAATAATGACAACAACAACAACAACAAGAACAACAAGAACAACAACAATAATAATAATAATAATAATAATAATAATAATAATAATAATAATTATACATCAAAGTTACCATCCCGCTGGTCCAACAGATCGTGGCTCAATCCCATCAGATGCCGGATGATTCTTTGGTCAAGCCACTACAACAGGCAATGAGGAGTGAGAGAGCAACGGTGCTCCAAGACAGGGCAGAGCATATCAGAGGGGTAGCCCCACAGAAAGTCCAACAGGCACTTGACCTTGCTGCGGAAAAAGGGTCATCTGTTTGGCTGACGGTACTCCTCCTTCGCGAAATGGGTTTCAATCTAAATAAGAGAGAGTTCCGCGATGCAATCAAACTACGCTACGATTGGCCGGTCGATGATATCCTCTCCACCTGTGTATGCGGTGATGCTTTTACAGTGGACCACGCAATGATATGCAAGACAGGTGGGTTCGTTACCCAACGTCACAATGAGCTGAGGGACTTAGAAGCCGAACTCCTTAATATGGTTTGTACCGATGTTGAGATTGAGCCTGTCCTGCAAGACATCTCGGGTGAACAGCTGGGAAGAGGTTCTAATCGAGCTCCAGATGCGAGATTAGATATTCATGCGCGCGGGTTCTGGGAGAACCAACGATCAGCATTCTTTGACGTGAGGGTTTGTCACCCTAATGCTGATTCGTATAGGGACCTAGAGCTCCAACAGATATACCGCAATCATGAGAACGAGAAGAAGCGTCTTTACGCGAGGAGGGTTTTGGATATCGAACAAGGAACCTTTACACCCCTTATTTTCACGTCAACAGGCGGCATGGGAAACGAGTGCCTGCAATACCATTCCAGACTGGCGCAGCTGGTCTCCATCAAGAAAGGAGAACATTATGCTAAAACAATCTCCTGGATAAGAGCAAGGACATCCTTCGCTTTACTGAGATCCGCACTAATCTGCCTAAGAGGTTCAAGAGCTAGAAGGAAAGCCTTTTGTGACTTTAAGAACATTGATATTGACGTTGAAACCCAGGAGGGAGCCATTATGTAAACACTGTTGAAATAGGTTTTAATAGTTTATTTCTTTTATTTACTTTTATCTTGTATTATACCGATATTGACGTTGAAACCCAGGAGGGAGCCATTATGTAAACACTGTTGAAATAGGTTTTAATAGTTTATTTCTTTTACTTACTTTTACCTTGTATATACCTTATTTATAAAAAAAAAAAAATAGTAGTAGTAGTAGTAGTATTAGCATTAGTTGTAGTAACCATGATATCATGACATATATGATATGACGATGATGATAATAAATTATTATTATTATTATTTTGATATTATTATTACTATTATAATTACCGAAAACTTAAGGAACAACAGAATTTCTGAATTTTTTACCAGATACATGTAAGATTCAAGTTTGTATGGAAAAGTGCTCAATAAAGTTTGCTATTATTAAATTTTATATAGCGCTAATACTATGAAATATTCAAAAGCGCTTTACATATAAAAAGAAGCTCATAAACTAAAACAAAGATTTATAAAAAGGATAAAATGTGCTAGAAATACAAAAATAAAAAACGGCTCATGTAACTAAGATTTACAAAAATTATAAACAGTCATAGGCGATTTTAAAAAGATATGTTTTCAATCGTTTTTAAAAATGTCCAAGGACGAGCTTGATCGTATGGCCCAGAGCATTCGACCATTTCATTTTTCATCAGGGCATACGACATGTCATTTCTCGTACTTTCCCTAACATTATAAAGCCAAGTTTCAACATTGATTACTGGATTATATTTTCTTTGTTTGTTATTATAGCCAACCTAACAGCTGGTTATTTCCCTTTACGCCTATTATATTCTCATAGGGCGCGTCTCAAAAACACGATAATTATATTAGATTGAGTATCTAATAAACTGCTGATTTGTAAAGCTGTATTCTCGTTTGGAATGTTCTCGGTTCACAGTCATGTATTGGACGGGGATACCAGTATCACTAAAGATTTACATATACCAAATATTCAGCTCTCCCTTACATTTTAACATTTGCAATCATTTCCTCGTTGAATGGTGAAGTCTTTGTTAATTTTCTTTGCCTTTTTATCTTCGGTCGATTTGGCTACCCTGAATTCAAAAAACGATAACAAACAAACATATTGTAAGGGGATACCCACATCACTATGAATTTGGGTATCCCCTACATTTTAGCATTTCTAGTCCTTTCCTTACTGAAATGACCTTTGTCTTTGTAAGTTTACTTTGCCTTTTAATGTTCGGTTCATTTGGTTTACCCCGGATCAAAGAAACGATAAACAAACAAACACTCTGGAAGGGAATAAACATATCACTAGGGATTTGGGTATCCCTTACACTTCAGCATTTCGATCTAGTCCTCGTTCCTCATTGGAACTTTCGTCTTCGTAATTTCGCTTTGCTTTTTTTTTTTATCCTTGGTCGATTTGGCTACCCTGAATTAAAGAAACGAGAACAAAGAAACAGTCCAGAAGGGGACACCCATATCACTAGGGATTTGGGTATCCCTTAATTTTTCGCATTTCTTGTCCTTTCCCTCCTTCAACGCCTTTCCTCTTTGAAAGTTTGCTTTGCCTTTTTAATCTTCGGTCGATTTGGCTACCTGAGGTAAAGAAACGATGACAAACAAACACCGTACACAGGGATACCCATATCACTAGGGATTTGGGTATGCCTTACAGTTCAGCATTTCGATCTAGTCCTTTCCTCAGTGGAATTAATTTTGTCTTTGTAAGTTTGCTTTGCCTTTTAGATTTGGTTACCCTGAATTAAAGAAACAATAACAAGCAGGCACATTGGAAAGGGAAGTAATAGGAGAGATAATCAAGGAAAGAGCGATAAATAAACAAGTCTGAGGCAAAGTTTATTTCAGACAGGCAACATACACAGAGGTTAGTCACAGCTTGAGACCTGCATATTGCGTGACGACCGTATCTCAGTGTACCCACTCGCATATTGATTTTATTCAATCGCCGAACTATCCGAGGTTTAGAATGCGCCTTTCTTGTTGAAAATGACGTGCATTTCAAGGGTTATGGATAGGCACTAAGCGCATGTTCACACAACGAACTTTGGCGCGTGAATCCGGTTTTGTATGTCGTTATAAATGCGGACTCGGATGAGACAGGGATTTGGGTAAGGGGGTACCCAAAACACGGGGATACCCAAATCACTGTGACACCTGTCGCGGAGCTGCAACCGCGAGCCGGCGAGAAGAATGGGGCGAGGAAAAGTGAGCCTGCACGCGAGCTATTGATTTTTGAATTCCGCCCCTCGTGAGGTGTCAAGTCGGCATTTCACATGTGTCAGATAACTATCCAATAGGAACGAAGCAAAATGTAAACAAACATGACAGCGCATTGCAGTGGAGACTTTCGCTGAGGATGGTCAAACTTCTTCTTGGACGGCGCAGAAACCCCGAAGAAAGCTGTGAAGAAAAGCGTGAATCGGGCGAACGATTGTTGCCGAATGTGGAAAATGTTCTTTTTATGTTAAGTATGGAACAGAACAATCTGGTCGTATGTCCACACAAAATTTATCCATAGCCTCAAATCGCGATGGCAGCCGTGGTGAAGTTTTGGCCTCGATGTCCGAGAACATTGGTGTTGTATTCATTGAATCCCCGAGGTTGTCCGAGAGGAATTCGAATGCAAGTAAGGCCAAGGGAAACGTCGAATCTTAGTCGAATTTAATTCGTCGAACCTATTAGTTTTGAAATAGGCGCATGAATGGTGCGACGTTTGCTGCAATTAAATTCGACTCAAATTAGTTGGTTCGACTCTAACATAGGTTCGACTTGCCAAGTCGGATAATGCGACAGTGGTTCAGCGTTTCAGCAAACGCCCCTCTAAACACGCGCTGAACTCAATTCATAAATCATGCAAATTACAATAATTGATCCAAATGTGATGGGACTGGGCAAACGTCACAGAAATACAGGGTGCTTACCATTTCGCAAAAAAAAATCCGGAAATTTCGGTTGAAAGTCAAATGGAACAGTAATTTTACGGAAAATCCGTTCGGAAATTGTAGACTACCTTCAGAGGTTGTCCTCTTTATCCGGCGGAAATTTCTTTACTATTTGGTAAATTTTCCAGTTTCCAGTCCCTCATCAACCGAACACAATTACGAGAAATCGAACTGCAAATGGTGAGCGCCATCTCGTTCGGTTGGTTTGCTGATTTTGGAAAAACCCTTACCATTATACAACGGTCATCCCAACCGGTTTATTCTGACAAATAGTAAGTACCCACATACTCCTCCATCTGCCAAACGCTATTTCCCCCCCCCCCCCCCCCATTGCATTTTTCTTCATCAGTTAGTCTGTTTCCAGGGCAAATCCCAATAGACTATTACAAAACCAGCCAAGTCCTACATAACATTCTTTATTAAATGCAATTACTTTGGTAAGTGTTGATAGAAATAATTCCAAAATGCAATCTTCAACATCTAGCTTTAAAAGACATTACAAAATCCCGATAGAAAATATACTACTAAGATATTTTCTTTGCGCAACACTGTTTGTCTGTTATATTGCCCAGGTGACTATTGTTTGATTTTCATAACAGGACTTCTCGTGCTTGTAATTAATTGATTCGGTGAGTGTGGAGTACCCTTCAACTCAATTAGAAAAAAACATCAACAAAAAAACAAACAAACAAACAAACAAAAAACAAAAAACAATGTCATATGAGGACAGAAATGACTTTACGCATGACCTTATGTTACTCCTGTGAATAATCCGTTATCAAAATACACTACAAGTACAAGTACCGCGCTCACTATCTACATTTTACACTATAACAGCACAAAGATTTTCTCTCCTCTCGCTCACATCCTTGTCCAAAGCATTGAAGAGCTCTTGGACAACAAAGACAAGGATTGAGGGGGGAGATAAATGACAGACTTTGATTCGGAGACTTGACTTTTTGAAGGTTGAACGGAGTATTCTCCGATTGTTCAACACAAAAGGCACGTGATCACTGTTAGGAATTAGCACACAATAACCATCGCTGACTTAATTAACAGACAAGACATGAGAAATGCAAGGGAGGGGAGGGTGCAATAACACCTAGTTATGTTTTATGGACCAAAAACGGAGGCAGCAGTCGTGACCAGCGCTAACCAAAGTGTTATTATCCAACCACGTGACCCGAGAAATAACGGTCTGCGGATGGGCATCTAAAATAACAACAAACAACAATTGTAAGTAAGTAACCAGCAATGAATGTGTAATGTGTAGCACGGGTCATCAGTTGGTCAATGAAAATGATTTTCATATCCAAATAGACGAAACATCCAAATCTAAATGCAAGTTCCTTGCTGGGGGGAAGGGGGAACGGGGGGGGGGGGGGGGGAGAGCAGACGAAGAGTTTTTCTCGGCGAGATATTGAATCTTCTTGGCGATCGTGAGGTTATGATGTGACTGACTGGTTACATTAAAAGGTCATCGCAGGATCCCACAAGTAGATATGTCTGTTTGAAGTCAGTTAGCTTGCAGCTAAGATCTGGAAAAATATAGTAAGATCTGGTAATACGTCGAACCTCCACCAGCTGGTCGAATGAACATGTAATAGAAAGGTTATGAGTCAACAGTTTAGTGCTTTGTTGATTTCTGGTTACAGATAAAGTCTGTACGCTGCTATCCTGGTTGTCGACACTGGGTTTACCATCGAGATTGCCAATTTTTCTGTCTGAGAAATCGAATTCACAAACTACTTCACAAACTTCGCACGCCGAAGGTTCTCTTTCCGAAGAAAGTCTTGCCAGTGATCACCTCGCGCACCTCGCAATTCAACTGAGATTTACTCTGTACATAAATATATCTACACCTTATATATTAACATGAATCTCCTTAATCATGCGGGGACTCCTATGATGCACGGGGAACAACTCGCTCTAGTTTGTATTTAGCTCTTATTAGCCGAGCAGGAGGTCTGTATACACGACCGTGGTCAAGATTCTCGCATACAGACCGACTAACTTTGTTGATTATATGACGCAAACAAGAAAAATTTAATTCGTTAAATGTAACTGGTTTGTACTAACCTGACTAACTGACATTTTGCTTGCGAGCGGCGATGAGCTGAACTTAATTCTGCCAAAGTTTGCTCGCCCTCTTTACTTTTTTTCCTCATCAGGCTTTTTGGCACTTCCATAAATAAATATTTTTAGATGAAAATAGTCAACGATTTTGCATTTTAGTTCGCAACTTTGTCACTCCAAAACATTACCGGTCTAGATGCCGGAGTCGAGGTCCATAAACTCGAAAAAAAAGAACGTTTTATTATATGGCTCTGTCTCAAAATGACTGGGAACTACCAAATGCACGAATTTGATTGGCTGAAATCGATATTGAAAGCACTCTAGATTTTCCCATCTAGACCGGCATCTAGACCTGTAATGTTTTGCAGTGAAAAAGTTGCAAACTAAAATGCAAAATCATAGACTATTGTCATCTAACAATATTTATTTATGGCAGTGCCAAAAAACATGACGAGAAAAAACAAAAGTAAAGAGGACGAGCAAACTTTGGCAGAATTAAATTCAGCTCATTGGCGTTCGCAAGCAAAATATCAGTTAGTACAAACCAGTTACATTTAACGGATTAAATTGTTCTTGTTTGCGTCATATAATAAACGGACTTAGTCGGTCTGTATGGGAGAATCTTGACTTCGGTCTGTACCCACGACCTCGGTCAAGATTATCCTATTGCTGGCTTTCAGTTTCACGCAATTCAAAATAGATCAAAATAAAAATCAAAACCGGTCAATAAATAAAGTCCAGAATCTGGGAAATGAAAGAAGGTAAATATGCAAAGACTCTCGCCAAAATTCTGGTCACAGCAATTTTTCTTATGCGAGATATGCGTAGAAATTTTTTACCAAATTTATAGAGATTTGTATGGAGACGCTATGCTGGTGCCCATCCGTATGGGCACCAACATGGCGGCCGGAAACCAACAGAAACATCTGTCACTGAGTTTTGCTACAAAAGCGTGATTTTATCCCACGAGGAACTCTAAAACATTAAAATAATACTTTTTCTAAGACATGAACTATTCAGATAGCCAAGTTCCCCGAAATAAGTCACTTTTTAAACCATCATGACAGTTCTCTAGGCCGTCATGTAAATACCGCGTCACGTAAAAGCTTAGAAATTCAAGCGTAGTGTATCACAAAACCAAGAGCCCGTGCGGAGCGGAAATTTGTATGAATATTAGTTTTCAGCTGCTCTTATACATCATTTAAGTAAAATCTCAGGAAGATCA